>NW_015168046.1:122740-159352 GCF_001447785.1 Gekko japonicus
CTGTCTTCTTTGTGATGTGGCATGATTGTGTTATTGGGTTTGTTTCTTTTGAAGGGGAAGTGATGTGTTGTGAGTGAGGACATATTTTACCTCAGAATACAGTAGGTTCCATATGCAACTGACAATTCCAACTGCCTTGGGGGGGGAGTTTGAGGTGTGGAATGGAGTGAAGTCCAATCAGCTTCCATATGCAAAAGACCTTGAAACGCTGGGCGGGACTGCACAAAGCAGCCAGTCAACCCAGCCAGCGTCTTCTGACTGACAGTTCTTGCGGTCAAACACTAAAGGTGTGCATTTTGGAATGTTGGAGCCCACTATGGCTTTATATATAAGGGAGAGATTTCTTCCTAAGGTTTGTTTTTCTTCTTTCATTCTTGAGTTTCCTAAAAAAATCTTTTAAATTAAAAAAACCTCATTTGCCAGTTTGATTTTGCCTTAGAATACTTAACTGCCTTTTTCTTAATGTCCATTCCCAGTTGTCTTGTTACTACAACTGCTGCACTATACATCAACAGGTTGGTTTAAGTTATGTTTGCTGTAGGAATTGTTTCAATCACTGCATTGATATTTTCAATGAGTCTTGCAATTTCTTTCTTTGATGTTGTTCTGAGCACAAGTAATCTTTGTCTGTTTTCCTTGAGCTGTACTTATTCTACTTCTGCAGATATTCTTTGTCTGTCTTCTTCAAACGTTCTTGGACGCTTATCTCAGGAATCCTGGCAAGTGCCGTTTGTTGAAGATTTTGAAAATTCTATTAGTAACTGGGCATTTTTAAGTAGTTGTTCTGTGTACAAATGGACATCCTGTCCTGATTGTTGAATACCCAGTGGACACAGGACAAATGATGCTTAAACAATGCCTAAACAATGGCTTCAGAACATTTAAATTAATATAGAAACCCATTGAAACTTTGGACACCATAGCTCAATACTTCCTAAACATACAGCACCCATATTATCTGACCAGGAGTGACATATTTTCCATGCAAGTGCTGTTCCTGTTCCCTGGAAAATCTATTGGTTGTTTTGCATAAACCAAAACCATTTGTGTGTGCAAAACATATGCACAGCCCCTGATCAATCAACATGATGACCACATGTATTGAGAGGATTTATATACTGTTGCTGGACTCCTGGTATTCAGAAATATAATGGCTCTTTCTGCACCTGTATTTGCCTTGGTTTCTGAGCACATCCTATTCTTCTGTTCATCATTCCCTCTTGCTTTCACTTCCAGTTTGTGCTGGGGCTTTTTCTTATTTCTGCATTTGTTTTACAGGAATCTGCATTCAGACCACTATCAGCACACTGTTGCCCCACAGTTACCAAAACTCCTTTTGCTGCAACTTTTTTGTTCTCATCTGCTTTTGACTTGCTAATCCTTTCTAAAGTAGAACTGTTTCTGCAGGTATTTAAGTATTGCCCGCTGTCCTACCCCCATTTCCACCTCTCGCTTTTTAGGTTGATGTTCCCTCCCCATTCTGTTTTCTTTCCCTCCTTCTCCAAAGACAAAAGAGGACATGTCCTACCTCTCAGGCAAACTTTTAAAAAGCTAGAGAGAGCATAAGAAGGAATCAGTAAATATAAAAAAACTAATGGATTCCCTGCTCCCAAATGTGTCAGTCTTGCATGTATGTGCCTGGATTTCTCCCTCCCTTCCCTTTCTTTTTGCAGAATCATAGAGGGAGAAAGGGGTTGGGTCTGCAGTTAAAAGTTTTGAAATATGTTTGCCTTTCTCTTCATCTTAGACAAAGGAGCCAGTTAGCTCAGTGAGTTAAGCATTGTGCTCATCATCAAGGGTTGTCAGTTCAAGCCCTGTGGTGAGCAGGTACAGTTTGCAAAAAAAAAAAAAAAGTCCTTTAATTTTATTTTTAATTCAGGGATGAGTTTAATGATGTTTTAACTCAAGGATGAATTTATCATTAAACTCTGATCACCTGTGAAAAAAAATTACTGAACCATGAGGTCTGTGTGTATGCATTCTTAAGTCATCACAGTGACTTCCTGCTTTCCTTTTCTTTTAAGCGTACAGTGTCCCATTTTCTTTTCTCATGCCCCACAGAGGAAAACGGCAGTGACATTCAACTAGCATCCTCTTCAGCTCTCCCCCCCCATTAATAATATTATTGATTTTTTTAAAATGCTCTACATGCACAGTGGCTCCAGCTTCCTCCAAGGTGGCTGGCCCCATACTCATCACCACCACTCCCTCCCGAAGCCACAGATGGGTTGGGGGGTGTCTTGCCAAGATCTCCTGTGCGACTGGCAGACTGGGTTCTGGTGATGCCCCAGTAATCAAAACATCAAGTGGGGGTGGTTTTCTCCTGCTTCTCCTTCCTTGTCATTTCGGCTTTCTTTGTCACCACAGAGGCGGTAGCCTCCCCAGCTTGGAATTTTCCCATCTCCAACTAGACTAGACGACTGCAGATCTCCTTCCCCTGGGATCTTCCAGTAGAACCAGTCTCTTGTTGAATTGGATCTATCAGTTATAGTTTTTGATTTTTAATTTGTTTATTGTTGGATGGTTTAATTCTGATGATTCCCTGGGAACAAAGAATGGCTATTAAATCAATTTAAATTTGTGTGTTAATATGCCATAAGGGACCATTATAAACAGCTAATAATAATTAGTTAATAAATAGACAAAGCTAATCAGTCACTATCACACGTTAATCAAACATGTATTTAAACATTCACCAATGGAAAAAGCCATGCAATAAACTTTCAGGAAATGAAGATCAGAGTTTAAATAAGTATTCTTATTGGTTTTTAAAATTAAGTTACATAGATCAAAGAACTTAGCCTGAGACCTTGGAAAGATGCTGCCAGTCCATGTAGTTAATACTGGCCTTGGTAAACCAGTGGTCTGGCTCTGTATAAAGCAGCTTCATTTAATATGTTGGACAGAACTATTGCAGCACAGACTTGTGTAGGTACCTCACACAATAATGAGGAATACAGAGGACAGTAATTCATTTGCCTCTCTTAAATCTAAAAAGAACTAGATACAGTACAGTACACCATTGGACAAATCTAGCAAGAAAGACAGCCAATTCTGATTCACACCAAAAACACTCATCTAAAGATATTCTCTAAACACTTGACATTAAGAGAAGACAATACTGTCATCTCAAATGAAATGTTTGTTTGTATAATCGATCAAATAATTACTTTCCATTTACCATAATGAGAAAATAGAGTACTTAATTACTACATTTCTTATGATTTTTTCTGTAAAACCACCATCAGATGAAATGAAGAATCAAAACAAATAGATCTGATCTTTTTTCACAGGGTTGTTGCTGTTGTGAGGGAAAAGTGGAGGAGGACAGAACAGTATTGCAAGCTTCTATGGATCCACATTGGAGAAAAAAGCAGGGTATAAATATCTAAAACTATGGATCCACATTGGAGAAAAAAAGCAGGGTATAAATATCTAAACAAATAACAAAAAAAATCAATTGTAGAACTAAACCCTTTTTATCATGAAGCTCAGCTCAGCAACTAAGGCCCCTTTCACATGGTATATTTTAAATCTGCTTTGGTCTATGAAGGCAAACTGATTGCAGGCCCAACTCTGAGAGATGGGATGGCAAGGCAGAACCTGTACTTGCAAAAGTAAGACAGACAAGTTTTGTTGGATTAAAACTGGCCACAGTTTTAATGATGACAGCTGAAAGAGCCTTGTCACAGCATGGGGCAAGACAGCTTTTTATCCTTAAGGTGTATGAAACCTTTAAAAAATCAATTTGCCTTAAGAAGCCAAAGCGGTTTTGAAGAGCCTGTATGAAAGGGACCTAGGTCCCTAAATTCCCCAAACTCCGAGTTCTAGTCTCCCCCCGCAATCATCACTTGATAAATGCAACACCATGGGGCAGTGCTCTCCCCAAATGCCTTATGCATCGTGTGAAGAAGTATCTTGTTTTGTTTGTTCTAAATCTACTGCCCATCAACTTCATAGGGTATCTCTGATAGCACTATTATGCGCCCCTTTAGTCCACAGAAGGAAGATGTCAATACACATATGTACTGTGAACACATCACTTACTAAATGGTACAGGGCAAGATATGTTTAAGTCTCCTGCCATTACCCAAATAATCAAAACAGGGAAGTTCTACAACAGAGAGAAGCTCCTCACAAAAAGGAGCTCTAAATGTACAGGGAGGGCTCATTTGTGCATTTGAATTAAAAGAAACTCAACAGCATTTTTGCATTCTTAGGTTACACTTTGAGAAGAAACACACAAGTCTAATTATTTGAATCAATACAAGGTAAATGGCTTTCAACTAGAAAATGGGTATCATGTTGAAAGAGCAAATGAAACACTGTTTTACTTGTTGGATTAAGTGGTGTGCCTTTATGGGGAAACCTATATATTACAGTATTTCCTGGTGGCAATTTTTTGCCAAACTATTAAAATCCTGACAGCATTACTTTCCCTCTAAGTGGAAAATGTCTAATTTTTTGGCATTATTTCTATTCCATGTATTTAAGATGCCATAAAATGAAAGGTTGAGACCCGTTTTCTTATTTCTGTAATAAATGCTTCTTTTCCCCTCTCTTGATCACATTGATTTTGCAGCCATAAATTAAGGGCTCAGTTTTGGTTGGCAGAAAGCCACAGTTTCATCTAAGAAGGTGATTTGTGCTTTGAGACACTATGCTTTAAACTGGTGATACCTCTCAAATCTCTGTAGAGTGACTGTTCTCTCTGGAGCAAAAGATGAACTTAGGGCATTACCGTTTTGTATTCTTGAGGAACCCTATTGTCTCAGGCACTAATAACACCATTCTACAACCATGAATAGCAGTAAGGAGATTCCCTGCTTCTTCACAAAACACACAAGATGGCCTTTTGCAAGACATTAACTTTCAACCTCAGAAAGTCCCAGGGTTGTTTATTTTATTTATTTTATTTATACCCTGCCCTTCCCGCCAAAGCAGGCTCAGGGCAGCTTACAAGGCCATTGTCATCATAAAAAAAATTAAGACAATAAAACAAAGTAAAATCATAAAACAAATTCTAAAGGTGCTACATGTATAAGATGGCAAAAACTGTCCTAGTAGGTCACAATGGGGTCACAGTAGATATACAGCTGGTGTCTGGGTCCTTGGAACATTGTTCCTCAGTGTGGGCACAGATGTTGGAGCAGGTGGTCAAGGGTGGATTATAGGGTGTATGCTACCTGGTTGATATTGGACATTTTAGTGTGGTATCTCATTCAAACACTTGGCGGAAGAGCTCTATCTTACAGGCCCCGTGAAGTTGTGATAAACCCAGCAGGGCCCTGATGTCCTCAGGGAGCTCATTCCACCAAAGTGGCGCCACCTCCAAAAAGTCTCTGGCCCTAGTTGTAGCCAGCTGGACATCTTTAAGACTGGGGAGAGCAAGAAGATTTTGAGATCCTGACCACAGTACTCTCTGGGGAACATATGGGGAAAGGCGGTCCCTCAGGTATGCAGGCCCCTGACCATATAGGGCTTTATAGGTGAGAACCACCACCTTGAAGCAAATCCAGGGTGATTTCTCACAAGAGCTGCCTCGCAGCACAGCGCCGTTTGCCTTGACACAAACGTGTCAATTTCACACCCGAAGCTCTGGGGCTGCATTTTGACTCAGGTGAAATTGACACGTTTGTGTCGAGGCAAACGGCGCTGTGCTGCGAGGCAGCTCTCGTGAGAAATCACCCCCAGTATGCTATAGGTACCCAGTGCAATGCTTTAAGCACAGGCTGAATTTGTTTCCTCAGAGGGAAACCCAATAGCAGCCTGGCCACTGCATTCTGCACCGGCTGTAGCTTCTGTATTTGGGACAAAAGCAGCCCCATGTAGAGAGCATTGCAGTAGTCTAGTCTTGAGGTGACCATTGAATGAATCACTGTTGCTAGGTCATCGTGTTTGAGGAAGGGAATCAACCAGCGGGTGCCTTCAGGAAAGCTGCTACCCTAGTGCCACCCTCTGTCCCCAATCTTGTAGGAAAGAGGAGAGCTACTGCAAGACATTCCACAAACCAGCGGGTGCCTTCAGGACAGCTGCTACTTTAGTGCTACTCCTCTTGTAGGAAAGAGGAGAGCTACTGCAAGGCAGACCTCTGAATCCTGACGTCAGTGAGGCAGGTATTCTGCACCGTCTGTAGCTTCTGTATTTGGGACAAAAGCAGCCCCATGTAGAGAGCATTGCTGTAGTCTAGTCTTGAGGTGACCATTGAATGAATCACTGTTGCTAGGTCATCGTGTTTGAGGAAGGGTATCAACTGCCTAATCAGTTGAAGATGGTAAAAGGCTGACTTGGCAGTGGCTGCTACCTGGGCCTCCATCATTAAGGAGGCATCTAAGAGCACTCCCAAGCGCTTAACCTCCAACATTGAGTCGAAGGTCAGGAGTGGGATCCCTAACCCCCGACTGCTCTGACTAAGAAACAGGGCCTCCATCTTCACTGGATTCAATTTCAGTCGACTCAGCCTAGGCCACCCAGCTGCGGCCTGTAATGCCAGGTCCAGATCTTCTGGTCTTAAGTCAGTCTGGCCATCCAATATCAGATAGTGCTGGGTGTCATCCTCATACTAGTGACAACCCAGCTCATGTCTCTGGGTAATCTGGGTAAGGTGCATATAGATGTTGAATAACATTGGGGAGAAAACAGCCCTTTGTGGCATTCCACACACCAGCGGGTGCCTTCAGGACAGCTGCTACCCTAGTGCCACCCTCTGTCCCCAATCTTGTAGGAAAGAGGAGAGCTACTGCAAGGCAGACCTCTGAATCCCGACGTCAGTGAGGTTGTGGATACTATGACTGTGTCGAACACTGCCGACAGGTATAACAGCAACAGTACTGCCCTGATCCAGATGCCTTCAGAGGACATCCGTGATGGCGACCAGTGCCGTCTCAGTCCCATGGCCTGGGTGAAAGCTGAACTGGAATGGGTCTAGTATGTCAGCATCATCCAGAAAACTCTGCAACTCAATTGCCACCAACCGATAGTTTGCCAATTTGGCTGGGTCCAAAGATAGTTTCTTTAAGAGAGGGCGAACCACTGCTTCCTTAAGTGCCCCAAGGAAAGTTCCTTCAGAGAGGGACTTATTGACAATCTCCCTTAAGGGATCTCACAACCCATCATGGCCAGTTCATGAGGCAGTTCACTACAGCACTACCAGCTACCACCTCTGAGCACCCTAAATGGGGACAGGGATCCAACGCCATTGTTGGAGGACAGAAGAAGGCTTCAATAAGACACCAGGGCTGATAGTGCATGTGCATGTGCACAGCTGCTGTGTTAAGTCGCAAACTTAACAAGGAGTCGGAGAGTGATTCAGCAAGAATGCGGCTTTTATTCTTCAGCTTCGTTACAACTCCAACACGGTACAACAATCGCCAGCCAGAACCCATTGAAGTTCATACACTGGCTGCTCTGTATTTAAACATTCCCGGCTAATATAGCCACGCCCGCTGTACAAATAACAACCTATCAGGTTGAATAGATAAAGGCCAATCACAAGCGATCCCGCTCTACAAGGTGATTGGATGACACATTCTGGGCTAGTGTTCCTATTGGTTACATTAGGATCCTAGCCCAGGCTGAAGCTTAACATGAGATGGCAATGTGATGGTTCACATACATATGCATTCAATGTCAGCTATTGAATACACTACAAATCCTTCCCCCCTAAGCAAAGACAATCAAGCACATTCATAATCGTCACGGCAGGATCCAAATTAAATGACACTGGGGGCCCTTTATACTTCCCCAGACCGCCCCCGAACACATCCGGAAACTCTGCATACAATACTGCCCATTTATTTTCAACCACAGTATTAACACCAGTAACAGCGATGCCCAGAGGCCCAAACCAGTCCAACCCGAGCAAATTTGTTCGGTTTCCCTCAGCAATCAAACACGATAACACAGCACATTTCCCTTTGAATTCAACGGTAAAAGTATCCCTCCCTGCCAGAGGAATCCGCTTCCCCTGAAAATCAGACAATCGGGTGTCCGCGGCCTGTAGCCGGCGACAACTCTTTGTAGGGAATAATTGTTGCCACGTCTGCGTTGACAAAATCGTCACCGATGATCTGGAGTCTACTTCCATGTCACATGGAACACCGTCGAGGAAGATGGTGATGTGAATCTTACCGTGGCTCTCTGTGCGAAGGATTGTAGATCCGGCTGACAGGCTTTCGGTCATCTGGCAGCTGACTTCTTTGGTTGCTGCTCGGGAACGTGGATTCCGGGGAGGAGACGCTGGTGCTGAGATGTCTGCTGCTCTGCAAACTCGAGCGACGTGGCCCTGCTTACCACACGATCGGCAGTCGAGATCTTTGGCCCAACAATGTTCACGCCGATGCTTCCCGCCACAACCGAAGCAAGTTGAGTTGTCGGGAGGTTTCTGTTGAGTCCGCTTGCTCACCCCTGCCTTCACCGTGCAGACGTCATCATCGGAGTCGCCGCTCACTTCGCAGGCCATCTGTTGGTGGACACGTTGTTCTGTCGCTGCAACCCGCTGCCTTACCTCCCTGGTTGATCTGTCAGCAGCTTCCGAGGCGACAGCCTCCGAATACGCGATGGCCCACGTCAGGGTTGTTTTAGCAAACAGGCGTTGTTGTAGCCGCTCGTCTTTCATGCCACAGATGAGGCGGTCATGGAGGGCCTCCTCTACATTCGTGAAATTGCAAGGCCTTGCTGCCTTGCGTAGAGCCGTCACATACTCGGCGACGGACTCATTCGGAGCTTGGCCCCGCTTGTAAAAAGCGTGTCTGCAGGCGATCTCCGACGGCTGTGGAGAGAAATGTGATTTCAGCTTATCCGTTAAATCTTTGAAGGATACAGCTTTGATGTCAGCTGGCGCCACCAGTGACCGGGCGATGTCGAAGACATTCTTCCCACATGAGCTGAGAAGGGTTGCCCTCTTCTTCTCCTCCGTCGTGATGTCAACCGCTTCGAGGTGGAACTCAAACCTCATCAGGTAAGCGTCCCAGTCCTCGGTGGTCAGTTCAAATGCCTCGAACTTCTGGCTGCTCGTGGCCATCCTCACAGGCACAGGTGGTGCCTGCTGCTGATCGGCCACAGCGATCTCACTGTTGTCCGTTGGGGGATCTGTGCTAGCGGGGCTGCCTACCCGCACTAGTATCCCATCCTCGTCGCCAATTGTTAAGTCGCGAACTTAACAAGGAGTCGGAGAGTGATTCAGCAAGAATGCGGCTTTTATTCTTCAGCTTCGTTACAACTCCAACACGGTACAACAATCGCCAGCCAGAACCCATCGATGTTCATACACTGGCTGCTCTGTATTTAAACATTCCCGGCTAATATAGCCACGCCCGCTGTACAAATAACAACCTATCAGGTTGAATAGATAAAGGCCAATCACAAGCGATCCCACTCTACAAGGTGATTGGATGACACATACTGGGCTAGTGCTCCTATTGGTTACATTAGGATCCTAGCCCAGGCTGAAGCTTAACATGAGATGGCAATGTGATGGTTCACATACATATGCATTCAATGTCAGCTATTGAATACACTACATGCTGCATGGCAGATAGTGTCCTATATACCCCAATAAATCCCCCTCCCACTGAGTTCCCTCCTTATTCAGCAGTACATCAGGTATCAATTTGTTTGATGAATTGAACACAAATGCTTCAGGAAAAGTGCATCTAGCCTAGCCAACAGAGATCAAGTAGACATGTAATAAAAAGGAAACGTTACACTAAATTGCCAAATAGGAACTGAAATTACTGCAGATTATGTTTTATACATTCCTGATTTAATGGCAAATTTGCTAAATGTGCCCACACTCTCACAAAAGAGGAGGAGATTGGATTTATACCTCGCCCTTCACTACCCAAAGGAGTCTCAGAGCGGCTTACAAACTCCTTTCCCTTCCCCTCCCCACAACAGACACCCTGTGAGGTAGGCGGGGCTGAGAGAGCTCTGACAGAAACTTCTCTTTTTCAAGAACAGCTGTGCCAGAACTATGGCTTGCCAAGGTCATCTAGCAGGTGCAAGTGGAGGAGTGGGGAATCAAACCCGGTTCTCCCAGATTAGAGTCTGCACACTTAACCACTACACCAAACTGGCTCAGAAAGAGATTTTACATACATTTTGAGAACATATGTACTGTCTGATGCCAAAGTGAGCTATATTCTGCAGGTGCTCTCAGAAATGGAGTCTTTGAGCTGGACTGCCAGGTATCAAAGGCCTGTACAGCTATGACAACCACTGACCAGAAGTCCCTGGAGCTTTAGCACATAAGATTTGTTCATCGTGATCCAGAAGCCATCTTGAAATTACAAACAAAGAATTTGGTAACAGTTGCCAATATGAGTGTGCCAACTATAAATAATTCTGTGTAAGTAGTATAAAGAGAAAAGCAACTTGGTCTTCTATTCACTAACAAAGTCAGAAATGCTCTAAGCGACAACTTGAGCTAATTCACACTGACTTATGTAGGCCTATAAAACCAGTATTAACTGGAAATAATACTTATCTATTATCTTTAACTGATAATTTTTCAAGATATACCGTGTGTTATTTGATGAAGGAAAAATCACAAACTGAGCCAAAACTGAGAAACTGTGTTGCCATGGTTCCTAACAAGTTCAACAGGAAACCCCAAGCCGTCCAATCAGACTACAGTGGTGACTACATGTCTAGGTCAATACAGGCATTCCTAAGGGAATACGGAATCCAGCACAGACTTACTGTACCCCACACACCAGAACAGAATGCAGTTGCTGAGCACAAGGATTGCTCTATAATGGACATGGTCAGATGCATGCTAATTAACTCAGGCCTTCCCTACAGACATTGGGGAGAAGCTGCAATTACTACAATTTACTTGCAAGACAGATTGCCAAACAAAGCCACAGAGAAAACTCCTTATGAGTTAGGGCATAATAGAAAGTCACGTGTAGAACACATTAGAGTGTTTGGATCCAAGGCCTATGTTCATATACCAAAATTTAAAAAGATTCAAACTAGAACCCAGAGCTGAAGAAGGCATCTTTGTAGGCTATTCTCCAGAGAGCAAGGGATACAGAATTCTAGACCCAAGCACTAACTAAATTACTACAAGCAGAGGGGTACAGTTCAATGGGCAACCAAGGAACAACCAGGCTTCTGCTACAGATGACTATCCAGAGGGAGATGGTGACAACCACCAGTGTCTGGTGTACCACCCAGAGCCAATGGAGTCACTCACTACACAGACACAGCCAGATGCTCAGCCTGAAGAGGAGGTGAAGGTGGAAGTTCCTGAACCAGCTGGTGAGCCAGAGGAGCTGGAGACTGCTCCAGAGGCAGACAAGACCCTGGACCTCAGATGCTCACTGCAGGCCAACAAGGGAGTTCCAGCTGAAAAACTAACTTACCCCACAAGGACATTGCTACCACATGAATTACAGCGTATGCCTGAACCAGAAGCAAGCAAGTGGAGGAAAGCAGCACAAGAAGAAATGGATGCACTGCATAAGAACAAGTAATGGACTCTTACTGAACTACCTAAGGGTAAGAATGCCACTGGGTGTTAGTAGGTCTTTAAGGCTAAGCAGGATGCAAACGGTAATGTTGACAGCTACAAAGCCAGACTAGAGACAAAGGAATTCTCTCACATTTATGGATCAGATTATGACCAGCCTTTTGCACCAGTTGTAAAACATTCCACAATTAGAATGCTCCTAAACATTGCAGCTTCCAGAAACATGCAAATGGAACACTTAGACATTGAGACTGCCTTTTTACATGGTGAAATAGAGGAAGAATTATACATGAAATAGCCACCAGGGTTTACAGATTAAACACCTAGTCTGTAAACTTCAAAAGGGGCTTTATAGTTTAAACAAACTGCAAACACGTGGTTGGATAAGATGACCAAGATGCTACTCAATCAGAGCTTCAGACAAGGCAAAGTTAACCCCTGTCTTTTCAGTAGACACAAAGATGGAAGATGGACATTTATTCTGGCCTATGTTGATGATCTGATTATTTGCCATAAAAATCAAAATGACTGTGCTGAGATTATATCCCAACTAAATAAGGAAGTAGAAGGCAAACACCTAGGTAATGCTAGGCAAAGATGGAAGTTATCTTCTTAGTCAAAAGTAGACGATACTGGAACCATTGCAAAGTTTGGGCTTGGAAGGTGCTAATCCAATACCCACACCAACAGAATCAAGATTCTACAAAGGCACCCAATCAACCCCTGCCAGACAACAACAACTACAGAGCTGCCGTAGGCAAGCTTCTATACTTAGCAATGACAAGAAGAACTGACCTTGCAACTGCTGTAAGTATGTTATCCAGACGGGTTAGCAAACCCACCACAAAGGATTGGACTGTAGATGATGAGGCTCTTAAAGGGTACTGCACACTTTAAACTGAGACTGCCAGCAACTAATAATCCCACACTATTGGGATACGCTGATACAGACTGGGAAAGTTCAGGCCTACATTAGGGATTCCATTCCCCAAGTGGGGGTGGGGGTTTTCCCACTTTTGTGGGCTCCTCCACCCCCCAAACAGCAATGTCCAGCATGATGCACTGCTGTCACCTGGAATCAGGGCTAGGCTCAGAAAACAAAGGGGATGCCCCGTTAACCAATAAGAAATATCTGTCCAGCTCAGTTTCTGGTCTGGCGGCTGCTTATGGACACTCTGTCCTAAGGGCAGTGGCTTCATTCCCCGCCAATGTTTCTGCATGCACATGGACCTTGCACATGTCAAGAAGAGAGGACTCCAGTTTCTCTCCAAAGGAAGGAGGCAAAGGAAATGGGGGCAGTGTGTCTGCCAGGCATCTACGGCAGCAGTTCTTATCGCAACCCTCTCTCACTTTCCTGGGGCTTGGTGAAAGCAAGGGCAGTGCAGTATAATAAAATAAGCAGCTGCTTTGTATTTGCTTAAAGGAGCCACACTTGTGGTGAAACCAAACTCAGGGATGGGTGGGGAAGTGGCCGGGAGAAAGTGCAGAGAGATAAACTTGTGAGAGCCCATGTGGGATGGAGGATCCAGAATCTGAAGATGTGGAGGGGGACGAGCTGTGGTGAAAAGATTATTATTTGAAGGAAGAAGAGGAGTGTAACCTGCTGAAGAGGACAACACGAGAGAGAAAGGGAGCCTTTAAAAGTGCGCTAGGCAGGACAGGACATCCAAGTGACTCTCAGCAAGTGATCTAAGCTGGGTTTGCAGATCTCGGGGAGGGAGAGATGCGAGCAGGGCTGGGGGTGGGCAAAGCTTGCTCCATGATGGCTTGAGTGGGGTGGCTGGAAAGTTGTAGGGAGCATATACTGACATCACTTCCGGGTAACGTCAGTATATCATGCAATGTTTATTTATTTATTTATCATTCGACTTCTATACCGCTCTGACCCCCCGAGGGGTCTCTGAGCGGTTTACAATTATTTATAGTTACCTAACTTGGGCCACAGAGTTGAGGGGGGTGACATCCCTATCGACACCCAGGCAGCAAGGCTCCGATGTTTTGTTTTGTTTTTGTTTTTTGCAGCATCTCTTTGGTTCCCGGCGTTCTGCTGGCCCCTGGAGTGGATCTTCCTCTGATGATGTTCCTTTGGTGGGCCCGCCTTTCTGGTCCGCAGCCCCGCAGCAGTCACAGCTTCCGGCTCCGTCCTTTTTACAGGCTCCGCAGAGTTGCGCCACCGCATTGCCACGCCTTCCGGACTCCGCCTTCGCCCAGGCTCCACCATTCAGTGTTAGGCTCACAGGATTCGCCAGGTCGCCGTTGCCGCCATTGTTGTTGCCGCCGTCGCTCGTGGTCACCGCCGCTGCCACTGCTGCTCTTGCTGCACACCCCCGCCAAGGGGGAAAGGTGCCCACTGCCACCTAGGGGCAGGTACCCAATTTATCTACTTGTATTATGCTTTTGAGCCGCTGGGTGGGTGGGAGCTAGGACTAGGGCCAGGAGCTCACTCCGGCCACGGTGGGTCTCGAACAGCCATAGTGGCTGTTCAAAGTTGTTACAGCAGGCATTGTACTGCCTGCGCCACCCTCCCTCTTTGGTGTAGGGGTTAAGTGTGCGGACTCTAATCTGGGAGAACCGGGTTTGATTCCCTAGTCCTCCATTTGCACCTGCTGGATGACCTTGGGCAAGCCATAGTTATGGTCAGAGCTGTTCTCTCAAGGACAGTTCTGGAAAGAACTCTCTCAGCCCCACCTACCTCACAGGGTGTCTGTTGTGAGGAGAGGAAGGGAAAGGAGTTTGCAAGCTGCTCTGAGTCTCCTTTGGGTAGTTAAGGGTGGGGTATAAATCCAATCTCCTCTCCTCCTCCTCTTCCTGTCCACTCCTAGAACACCCCCCAAATCCCCCTGCTGGCACGACAAAAGGACCTGGAAACTAGCAGTTAGATATTTTTCTGTGGGGGTGGTGCTATAAGTTGGGCCTGTTGTAATTGTTGCCCACTCATCTACTGAAGCAGAATTTGTATGTGCTTCCAAAGTGTGCAGAGAATTAAAGTGGCTTATAATGTTACTGGAGAATTTTGGTATTAAGGAATCTTTGCTAGTTCAACTGCTAGAACTAAGAAAATGACAATAGACATATTTACAAAACCACAACCAAGACACAAGCCTGAACATTGTGAACCTTGATGGCATAGAATGTCAAGAGGGAGTGCTGGAGTGAACGACTCAGCATACCTGGACATTGGGGGACCCTACATCACTCTAGCAGTGTATAATTTCCTTGAATGGGATACCTCTCTTTGTCTTAACCCAGGAGCTGCCCTCTGACCCCTCCTCTCTCTTTCTCACTTTGTCTTCTCATTCTCTCAAATGGCTTTCCATCAAGAACATGTCTCTGCAGGTCTGTCCTGTAGATACAATGCCCTCATGCTCCCACACACATGATGCCAAACAAGCTGGCCATTTGTGATGGGGAAAGTACTCTTTAGATTAGGCTTCTTTTTCCTCTTCTTTTGAATGCAACCTGAATGTGAACAGGATCTAATTGAAAAAATTTTTTTTTTTACCTTTTTTACAATATACCTCTTGGGAGATTTATTTACTGCACTCAGTATCATGCTTCTATGACTGAACAAAGCTCTGCTATGTTAACTAAATATCTGAATAATCCATACCTCTGGGGCTCCTGCAGAAAAGGTTGTGCCTCTTATGGAGCTCTATCTTGTCTCTGCATAAAATGAACACAAAGCAGGACCTTCTGGATATAATTGAGGAGGAAGTGCTTGCTGAGGCACTAGGATTGCCAGCCTCCAGGTAGGCCTGGAGATCTCCCAGAATTACAACTGATCTCCAGACAACAGAAATCAGTTCCCATGGAGAAAATGGCTATGTTGGAGGGCTGATTCTATGTAGGGTTGCCAGATCCCACTTGACAACAGGTGGGGGATGAGGGGTATGCCAGGGTCCGGCATACCTGAGGGACCGCCTTTCCCCACACAGGTCCCAAAGAGCACTTCGGTCAGGGTCACAACACTGCCTAGTGACCCCGGGCCCCCAAAAGGCCAGGCTTGCAGCCACAAGGGCTAGATCCTTTTCGGTGGTGGCTCCTACCTGGTGGAATGAGCTCCCGGAGGAGATCAGGGCCCTGCGGGACCTGGTACAGTTCCACAGGGCCTGCAAGACGGAGCTCTTCTGCCAGGCTTTTGAGTAGGAGCTGCCGCCACTACCACCACCGTGCAACTGCAGAGCAGTTCCGCCTCATCGGGCTGACTGGCCAGCTGAAATACCGTGGCCCATGGCATCCCCCCCTTTTTTTTTACCCCATTGGGATATGCAATAGGGAGTAAGTATTGTAGTCATTATGTATCCTGTGAGATGTGCATTTTTCCTAAACTGTTGTAACTGTTGACTTTTACTGCACTTGTGCCTTAATTGTTTTAACTTCTTGTATTTTTATCACACTTTTGTGCCTGTGTAAGCCGCCCTGAGCCCGTGTGCGGGGAGGGTGCAGTATAAATAAAATAAAATAAAATAAATAATTTACCAGGAGCAGCAAGGAGGCCCAGCTGACATGTGACCTGGAAGTGACATCATTGTGTCCAGGATGTCAAGATGACACTCTGGTATTTGGGCAAAAATTCTATGGTAAATTTGTCTTTTTCAATAGAGGTTTTGCCCGAATATCAGAGCATCGCCAAGACATGTGATGACATCACTTTCAGGTCACATGAGCAGTAACAGACACATTGCTGCACATTGGATGGTTTTTCTTCTTTTGGGGGGCAATTCCCCCCCCCCATTGGCAAGCTGATCAGCGGCAGGGGGTGAAGCCTGGCAGTGGATGACCCCCACCTCCACTGGGGATCTGGCCACCCTGACTCTATGACAATATACCCTGTTGAGATCCCTCACCTCCCCAAACTCTGCCCTCCCCAGGCTCCACCCCTCAATTCTCTAGGTATTTCCCAACCCAGAGCTGGCAACCATATAAGGCAGTCCTGGTGCAGGCTATTTAAGGCCTTAATTGTTATAAGCAGTACCATTTATTAGGTGGTCTTGGGCAAATCTCTCATCCGAATATATCTCACAAGGTTTTTATAAAGATAAGTGAGATAGTAGTCCCTGAGCTTCCTGGAAGTTAAGTTGTAATAAGCAGAAAGGAAAACAGTCCTACAGCAGGCCCCAGTGTTGTCCTAGTCAGGATCAAGGTACTTTGCAGTTGCTCATTCCAGTATTGCATATAGCCTCACACTTCTTTCATTTGTTTTTTTAAATTGATAAACATTGTTCACACTATCCAGACAGTGGTTGTGCATAAAAGATTTTCACATGCACAGAGCCAAAGTGCAAAAAATTACTCCTCCTCTGTTTTAACTAAGTGAAAGCAATTTTATCCATACCATCTTTTCTGCATACACAAGACATAGTGCAGGTATTTCTCCTCAAACAGCTTCAAAACAATTATATTAAATCATGCACACCATCTGTTGCACTTTACATTGATCTCACTGCACATTGTTATTTCATTAAAAATTATATTGAAGTGCTACGTGCTGCTGCATCCCCTATGTTATCGCTTGTGCAAGCAGAACTGCTCTAAGTACATTTTCCTTTCTACTCATGCAGTGCTGCATCCAAACCATATTCTCTTGGGTCAATATTGAAAAGCTTGATCTGATCCCGGGGTAGCACTACTTGATCTGATCCAGGGTTCAGTGCTAGAACTTCAAATGTTACCATGGCTTCCTGGGAGGTTCCCACATGATTACAACAATATTAAAATGACCCAGCTATGAGAGGTATGATTGAGCATAAGCATATGGAGCAGAGGTCCATCAGTGGCTATTAGCCACAAGGTATAGATAGGGACTCTGGGGCAAATGATGCTCTGTCATCTTGGTGCTTGGGGGGGGGGTCAACAGTGGGAGGGCTTCTAATGTCCTGGCCCCACTGGTGGACCTCCTGATGGCACTGGTATTTCTGGCCACTGTGGGATACAGAGTGTTGGACTGGATGGGCCTTTGGCCTGATCCAACATTGGCATCTCTTATGTTCTTATGAGATGTCACATCTAATTGTCTAACATCGACTGAGGAACCTGTGTCCTACAATCCATTATTGGCGGCCTGTTCTTAACATCTGCACCCACGTTCATGTACTATATGTTATGGAGCCGGATGCCAGCCTCATATTTATTACTGACTAGATTCCCTATTGTGGATGATCATTAAGGACAGTTATTCCGCCATTGTATAAATGAATTGTTTTATGATTATAATCTGTTTTACTGTTTTTATGTTTTTATGATACTAGTATGCCTGTAAGCCGCCCTGAGCCTGCTTCAGTGTGTGTGTGGGAATAAATTAAATAAATAAATAAAACCCCATTGGAATATGCTAGTTCAATCAGGAAACCTCCACAATGTGAGTTATTTATTTAGAGGGGAAATTATATGCTACCTCTCCAGTGAACCTGTTTGAAGATACTTACAAATCGAAGCATGATAAAATCATAAAACAATTAAAATCAATACATTATTAAAAATCCAGCCTATGCATAAAAATGGCATTGGTTGACATAAGCATTGGGACTGGTTGGCTTACTTAAACATTCAGTCACCTAGCGGCTATTTACAGAAAAGCAGACCCTTCACATCTAGGGTAATAATGGAATGCCCCATTGTCCAATGGGTATGCAGGCCCCATCAGCACTGCACAATGAGCATGAGGACGAAGACAGGACATTTCATCTTCCCCTTGTTCTACAGACTGGCCCATATGCATACCTGTCCACTGCTTGGGCCTTTGCACAGTTATTACCCAAGCATGACAAGTTATATGTATCATCTGTCCTCTCCCGATCTTCCAGAGTTACTCAACTGTTCGCATTTCAGAAAATGTTGTGTATATGCATCAGACTATTTTCTGCCTTTACGGCTCTTACTTGGAGTGTTATATTGATTTGAGCTCAGGGTAAATATTGGGATGTGCACTGGCATAGCCAAGAAAAATGTCACTAGTAAAAAAGGCAAAAATAAACTGACAGCAAACAGCAGTCATTAAGGCATAATGGCTTTGATTAATACATGGGTTGTTAAGTGGCTAGTAATAAGATTAGCTCGCTTTTTCCTGCCCAATAGATACTTAAAGTAATTGCATTTTTGCAAACTGCATTATCATCACTTTATGTGTTTTATGATGTCATGGGGACAGCAATGCGGGTTATGTAACACTCAGCAGTTTTTCCTGGCCCAACTGTCTCAATGGTTTAAATGCCCAGTTTCCTGCCAGCTCCAGGCATTCTGATCAATTGCGGTATAAACACCAACTGCAGAAAATAATTCAAGATAAAAATAATTCAACTTAAAACTGAGACCACTCCCACCCACACTATCTATTTCCAATTCATTGCACTTCTAACCACCACACATAAAAAGGCATTGGAAGCAGTTAGGATAAAGGAAGCTAACTAGGAAAGAATATTAGAATAAGCCCTTCCTAGACTAATTAGAATAGAATGCTCTATTAAGGAATAAGGAATTTTCTATTTATGCAATTGATAGGTTTGTTACTATGACACAACGACCAAGTTGGGGGGTCCACATATATATATATTTATACTGGATTCAGAGATTGTACTCTGAAGTGACTGATCACCTTTACTTTCTCTTGGCTGACCAGTTCACACTAAAAAGTAGTCTCTTAGGGGTTTATATTTCTTGTGGATGGATGGAGGACAGATTTACCAAAACGTCAGGCACCAGTGCTTGTGAAACGTAAACAGCACAGTTCTTTATTTCTTTAGTTCTTATTTAGTTCTTTATAGAATACTCAACAGGGGGTAGGATATTTACACAGGATAATTTGCTTCTTTATAGAAGAAAACTTCACTCTGCTTCACATAGGCTGTAGGCTTATCACTCTACGTTGGTCACAGATTGTCTTTAGTACACAGAAACCATTTGTGATTCCACTCTCCAGTATCTGACTATGGTTAACCTTTGGATTTTATCTGCCTGGTTCCCTGAGACTGACTGGTGCACCTACTCCAGCTTTTCCAGTCTCCTCCCAGACCTTTAGTCCTTCCTATAACCACCTTACAGATTCCCTTGGAGCAGTGTTTATGGTGTTTTGTGTTTTACTTCTCGTCTCTGTTCACTCTCCTTTCTCATTAGAGGGTACCAGTTAGGAACGTTATTCAGCCCCAGTTTTCCTCAAACCGCTGGCTTGCTGTTTAACTCCGCTCCAGAGGCTACTTTCCTCTCAAGAGCTCTTCAGCTAACTCTCTTCCAACTGACTCTGTCAACTGTCAGCTCTCAACTGTCACTTACTGAGAATTTCGAGCAATCTTGCCCCCACCATTCTCAATCATGTGACTCAGCAGCCCTTTTGTTTACTTTCTGCTGTCCACCAAACCTGTATGTCTGTCACAGTTACATTTTGACTCTACTGTTCTAGAATTTTGTGGTTATTATTAGAATTCTGAAAACTCAACATATCTTTATTTTTCTAGATTTTACAGCCCTCATTATAATGGAGATAGCTTTTTTAAAAATTAATGATTAGGAAAAAGTCCCAGTGTATTCCTTAATGCTGAACAAGCAGCAAAATCCAGTTCAATCCTATCAATAAAAGGAGAACAGGAAATCTAATTTACCTTGAAAGGAGAATAGCACACTATTACATATCTAAAATCTACTAAGAGGTAGATATTGGCTAATGTTTGCCAAAATAATTGCTTCATTATGTCGTGTGTATGTGATTGTGGTTCATCTTGTGTAGATGCCATTTGAGCACAATTCTCATAATGACTCTTATTACTGCTGCTAATATTTCCTGAGTTCAATAGAAGTCCTTTTAGTGACATCGGTGGATATTCGTTTAGGCCCATAGTGAATATTATGAAGTTCACTATGGCATTATGTTGTTATAACAATTAGTAGCATTGGTGAGGATACAAAGAATGGTAAAGCTAGTGTCCTGAGCCCAAGGGGACTTTACACCATTTAATAGCAGTACCTAACCTGAATGATAACCTACACTGGAAACAAAAAGAAATTTCAAATGTTTGGGATATGGTATGGGGAAGGTTAGCTTTTCAAAGGGAAAAAAGTGAAGAATTCCACTGGGTTAATATTGATCAGTTAGTGAACCTCAAACAGCATATTAGACCCAGCCACTGTTTTCATTTAGGTTGGAAAATCCAAAATGGTTGCAGAAACAAAAATAATGAAACTGTAAAGTGTCCAATTTCCTGTTTATTTTCTTTGACTCTAATGAGAAATTTAGTCAGACTAACCCCTTTGAAAGTGGGAGCAAACATCAGCCCACTTCTAGACAGACTTAGGCATGCCTATTGAAATGAATGGTTTGCAAAGGATCTTACCATATTGTGTAGCTCTGAAAGTATGCTAGGGTTGCCAACTCTGGGTTGGGGAATTCCTGGAGATTTGGAGGTGGAGCCTTGACTGGGTGGGGTTGAGGAAAAGGAAACACCTCAGTGGGATATAATGCCATTGAATTCACCCTCTCAAAGAGCCATTTTATCCAGGGGAATGTATCTCTGATATCTGGAGATCAGTTGAAATTCCAGGAGATCTCCAGGTACTACCTGAAATTTGGCAACCCTATGGCTAACTCCCTGTAGTGAACAGTGCTGATATTTTCAATAACTTTCTGCTTACTACTACTGCTGTCTGTCTCAGAAAGTGATGCAAGAGCCCAAAGCACAGATGAACATTCATATATTACTTTCTTATCTACACTTCTTCTGAGGAGCTCGGGTGGGGGCAAACATATTTCTCTTTCCTCCATTTATCCTTACAACAACCCTGTATAGTAGATTAGGTTGAGAAAGATTGACTGACCCAAAACCACCTAAGTTTCATGGCAAATGAAGATTTGAAGTTGAGTATTCCCAGGCCTAATTCAATACTACTCTACAAGGGATCTCTGTCACAGACAAATTGATAGGTTAATTCTGCAGCAATTATTATGGACTGAATGCAGCCATCTTGCATGTATCTTCTACACAGTCCGCTATCAAGGCCAGCAACAGCATACCCTGAGGTGGGGCAGCTGCTGGGGCCCAAGCTGTCCAGCAGGGGGCCCAAGCTGTCCAGCAGGGGGCCCTGCTGCCAACACCCCTGCCTATTTACTAGCTGCAGCTCCACCACCCATGCTTCCTGCTGCATGCAATGCCCAGTGCCACTGGGAGAAGGCAGCTGTGAACATGGGCAATAGGAGTCCTTGTGAGCAGACAAGGGAAGGACACATAAGCATGTGGGAGGCATGTAGGAGGGAAGGTGGGTATGAGTGCCTGGTGATGGGGAAGCAGGAGAGGAGCCCCCCCCCAACTCTGGAAGTGGCCCTCTCTGCTACAGTCAAAAATCCACCTTGTAACAATGTTGCCAGTCCTCCTGAGATGGTTTCTTTAATTAGTCTGTGCCACTAGGACTGCAGCCACCTCACCTACTGCACCACTTTTTGGGGGGTCGTCAAGTCACAGCTGATTTATGGCAAACCCGTGGGGTTTTCTGGGCAAGAGGCATTCAGAGGTGGTTTGCCATTGCCCGACTCAGTGCAGTAACCCTGATATTCCTTGGTGATCTCCCATCAAAACACTAACCAGGGCCAACCCTGCTTAGCTTCTGAGATTGGACTTGCCTAGGCTATCTAGGTCAGGGCCCTGCACCTCTTCTCCACTAGAATCCATCCTTCTCTCCAACCTAGGGTTGCCAGGTCCTTCTGAGTCCCCAGTGGGGGACTTTGAGGGGCATTCCAGGAGGCAGGAACAGCCCCAACATGATGACATCACACAGAAGTGACATCTTCATGTTGGGGACCAGATCCTGCACTCCAAGCTGCGAATTCGTCACTTGGGTTGCAGGCGCACCCTGCCCCCACTTCTGCCCCAAAGCATTTAAAGGATGTGTGCACTCCTTTAAAGGATGTGTGCGTGCATGTACTCCAAACCACAAATTTGCCACAAATTTGCTTTCGGGGGAGAAGCAGGGGGTGGCATGCACCCCTCTCCCTCCCTCCTTCAAGATGTAAAGGCCCTTTCAGCTGATCAGCGGACACGTGTTCCCTGCTGATCAGCTGAAGGAACCCCCGCCAGGACCTGGGGGATGTCGACTGTACTCCAACCTATAGGAGCCACCAAAGCAAAAAGGACAAACAGACCAAAAAAGAAGTGGAGCAAGAGGTACAGTAGCTGCCTAAGGGAGAGGGAGCATGGCTATAAGAAGGTGTGCTTTGCAGGTTCAGTCCTTGGCATCTGCATGTTAAAAGGGGGGATCTCAGGTAACAAGAGCTGGAAAAGATCTTTCTCTGCACGGAGAGCTGCCGCTAATCAGAGCAGAAAACTGCTGAGTTAGATAGGCCAGAGGTCTAAGTTTAAGGTGTCTTCATATGTTCAATGTCTTAGCCCTATTCAACATTTAAAGACAGAAGCACCATATCTGAGTGGAGGTCAGGCAACCTGCAAAAATAGGTTTAGAGCGTGTATTGATCATAATCTAATAGAACATTAGGTCACTTGAAGGTTGATTAATGTTCTATTCACACCGGGGATTCCTAGCAAATGAGTCAGTACAAAAGATATGGTTTGCCATCCCCTTTCTTGTGTTCCAACTCCAGTATTATTTAAAGGTATGTAGCAACATGAGGCTTTGGGTACCATGTGACTGGCTAGGGTAAAAAAAACAAAATTTGCTCGGTCACTTAGTTTCAAAACCATAATCATCATAGATGGCTTTAAAAAGGCATTACAAAGATTCGTGGAAAAAAGATCCACATTCATAGGCAGCCAACCTCTAAACCAGTACTAGGAAACAACATTGGGGAAGGCCTTGAATTCTGTGCCATTTCTTGGCCCACTAGGACAACTGGTTGTTCACTGTGTGAAACAGGATACTGGACTTGATGGACCACTGGTGTGATCCCACAGGGTACTTCTTATGTTCTTATGATATCATTTCTAAAAAATTAACTTGAAAATGGTTATGTCCTGAATCCAAGGGACAGAAGGTTCGTGATTGAGAAATCCATATTAATCTTCCTAACTGTTTGACATGGGTAAAAGAGAAAGGTAGCATCTGGGTTCATAGGAAAATCCTTTTGTTAAGACCAACCAAAATAACATAATGTAACATATTTTATTATAGGAACCATACATGTCCCTGTTTCAACTGCAGTCTTCAGACTGCCACCTACTGGCTGTTTCCTCCACTTAAGATGGCCCACTTGGCATCATCCAGAGCTTACTCATATCTTTTCCATTGCAGCTCCCATTTTGTGGAAAGGGCTCTCTGAGGAGATGAGGCAAATACTGTTATTACAAATCTTCAGGAATCCTTAATAATAATAATAATAATAATAATAATAATAATGAAATGAACAGTTAATATGTGCATCAGTAGCTCAATTGCCCAGAATAACTTATGTATTGACTTCATTTATACCTGACCTTTCTTCCCAGTGGGGATCCAAGGTGGCTCACATCATTCTCCTCTCCTCCATTTTATCTTCACAATAAGGTAGCTTAGGCTAAGAGAGTGTGACTGGCCCAAGGTCACTCAGCAAGCCTCAATGACTTAAGTTGGGATTCAAACCTGGGTCTCCCAGATACTAGTCCGACACTCTTAACCACTACACCACTCTGGCTCAGTTCAGGAGGGCATTCTTATAAAGGGCTCAGAACTATCACATACAATCTCAGAAGGTTGCTTCCACAAAGGATAGTATTGTGGTTTATTGCAATGGTTATTGTACATTTATTGTACTTCAGTTCAATGTCTTCTAACTTTGTAACCATGTCTCTAATATGTCAAATCTTTTGTTGCCTTAGACAGTTCTTCATCTACACTGACAATTTTGTTGCCTTGGAATGGGGATTTTGTTTGCTTGCATTAATTTCCTATTCTTCAGTCCTAGACTCATTGTGTTGGTTTATTTAGCAATAATCTTTGTTATGTTATTGAACTGTTTTATATATTTTGTATCCCACAAGGAGTCCCAGTGAGCAATGAAGGCTATAAATGAAATATCATCATCAACAAAAACAACAACACTTGTTCTCTTATGAACCTGACATTTTCTATCAAGACCCTATTCTCTGTGCACCTCACCTTTAAAGGTGAGGTATGCGGCTACCGAGATGGAGAAGTTTCTATGGTGGTACCTCGGTGTGGAACACCCTCCCCACAGCTGCTTACATGGTTGGTCTTTGGGCTAAAACCTTTCAGTTCACTCAAGCTTTTGACTGGTTTGGATTGTCTTTGTAATATTGTTTGGATGGTTCTTTTTTATAAAAAAGTTTTATAATGCAGTTACTCTGCTAGTTGTTGATTTTATTAATTGATTTGTCTTTATTGTTATTTTATCGTTGTCTATTTCATGGTTGTTTTTCATGGGTGGTTTTTATTCTGTCTACTGCCTCAAAAGCTATTGATAGAGCAGTGGAATATACATTTTTGAATAATATATTTTGAACTTCAACCTATAACTAGGTCAATTGAGGTTAAATATCCTGTCTATAAAAGCAAGTAAGTTTTGTGACAAGCTTCAGTGAGAAGTGCTGGCATCTCTTTCCTTGGAAATGCTTTCTTCATGACTAAATTCAGCATCAGCTGGAAGAAGCTTTTAGCTACAGGGCATTCTGAGGGCCACTGGATTCTTTCCAACTCTATAAACATGAAGTTAAAGATACATTCCACTGAAATCAGTGGAATATATGATAGGATGGGGGAAAGCTGGATTTAATAAATTTATGTCAATCCATTATGTAACATAGATAACATGCACCCCTGGCATATAATGAAAGGCCCTAGAGAATTCTTTGTATGTTGTGTTGTTTTTCTTTACATTTCACAGTTGCACAATCATTGTACAAGAAGTGTTGGTCTACAAAGCTGGACAACCTCTCTATTTATTCCATTCCAATGAACCAAGTCTAAAAGATGGTCTTCAACATTCCAGTGCTTTCTTCATCCTACTGTCATTAGAAGACCTGATTTGGCAGTTGGGGTGATGGTATAAAAATCTTTCAAACAAAGAAAAATAGCACTTTTCTATTCTTTCCCTCACCTCAGTAGTAGTTGTAGCTTAGAGGCAAAATGAATCATTTGTATGTGTTAGGATCCAAATATGGTCCTTTGTGCTTATTCTGGCTTCTCATATTTGGACTTTCACATATGTAAGGGCTTCGTTTTGCCCCTAAGCTAGAACTTTTATTGTTTCCATCTGTGTGTGTGAGAGGGGGGGGGAGGGAGGGAGGAAGGACTAGCTTGCTGCTTAATTATAGAACATGACTATGGAAAATTAAAAATGATTCACATGCTAATTAAGCTTGAAGTTTGGTTAAAGTTCAAGCTAAGTAAAAACTTGAAGGTAAATTCAGTACCACTTCCACCATCACTGCCCCACACCGTCTACTGAAACATCCCTATGACTTTTGCCCAGTTGCCTACCCCTTACTTGCTTCAACCTGCCCTCAAACACACACACACTCCACAGCAGTTCCTCCTTGATATGGCATAAATCTGTTCTGTTCTGCTATGGCTTTGCTTACAGTTTGGAAGAGGGGTGTGTGTTATTACCCACTGGCACCTGTTGCCTCACTGAATGGCCCATTCCTCCTTCTTCCAGCCTGCACTTAGTTCCCTGTAATCAGGTAATGGGGATGGTTGGGGGGGGGGAATGGACATTCTTTGCAGAAATCAATTGGCTTCTCAATCCCTGCGAATGGGTGAAAATAACATCTCCCATTATTACCATTCTCAATCCCCCTCCCAACAGGCAGAGACACACATATCACTGGTGCTGAGCAATGCTAGGGGCAAATTCTGCACCTGGTGTGATGTTAATAAGCACTGCTGTTCTTTGGGTTTCTTTTTTTAAAAAAAATCAGGCGATTGGCCACTACCTCCCTATGGGATGTGGTGCAGGGTATTTCTGTGGTGCAATATTTATCACTCATAAGCATGTATTGAAAAAGTAGGCAGGATGAGATCTTTTTCCATTGTCCTTAAATTATGAAAATTTTGCATGTGATTAATGAGATTTAATCAACCTCGTTCGTTTAACCCCCAAAGCAGCAAGATGCTTGCTTCTAAACTTATGTTACTCTAAAATAGCTCCCTACATGACGAACTCAGAGCATCAAAGTTCTAGCGGAGAAAAAAAATCAAATGAAACACAGCAGTCAATGAGGAAAGGGTGAGCAAAGCATCGTGCTCAGAATTTCAAAGATGGTAAAATCTCACATATTACTTACTGGGAACCCAGAGCAATTATAAAATATATATGTTCTGCTATAAGTTTCTCTAATCAGAAGGTTCTAGGTTACATACCAAGATCTGAATCTGTTATGATTAAACTTTTGAAGGCATAGTGACAGATGTGTGTGTGTGTGTGTGTGTGTATATATATATATATACACTATATACACTATATACACTATATATATACACTATATGCACTATATACACTATATATATATATATATATATATAAGAGAGAGTGTGTCAGAAATCACATTCTTTCCCCCTTGTCTTACATAGGTGTCCCCATCACTGAGGATCAAAACCTTTGAGCCCCGAAACTTGTTTCCTTAGAAATAATTATCTAACGGCGTTACAAGTACAGTTAGATAGTTGCAAATAGATATATTAAGATAGTAGCGGCAAGCAACTTCTACTTCAAGGGAGGGAAGGGAGATGCCAACTGCGGGGTCCCGCAAAATCCAGAACTCTTCCGCGATCTAGGTGAAACATCAAAATCTTTTCTCTGTCCCCAAGAAGGGTCCTCCCCTTCCCTTTACTCACCACTAAAGATGCGCAGAGAGAGGCCGCTTTGCGCCCACAGCACCCCGGCGCCCAGCAGCACCAGTAGCAGCGGCGGGGACCTCCTGTCAGGCAAAGGCAGCATCGCAGCGACTGTCAGGAACGCGTCTCCCAAGCCAGTCCCCAGCCGAGTTTGCCGAAGAAGACGCCTGGCGCTCCCGACGGGCTCTCGCTCCGGGCCAGTCCCGGCGGGGGAGGGGGGGGGGAGGAGGACGCCGCCTTCTCAGACCCGGGAGCGGCGGCCCTGCTGCTGGTGAACCCGGAGCCCGCCCTCTGCCTTAACTGCTGCACGCATCGCCCTGAGGCGGAGGAAAGGCACGCTCGGCTTTAACTGCCTGCTCGCGGGGGCTCGCTGGAAGCGAGGCGGAGGAGGCGCCGCCGCTCTCCGGGTCGGGTCGGGTCGGGTCCGGTCCCGCCTCGCCTCGCCCGCGCCCGGTGCTGCCGCTGAAGAGAGAGCAATCGGGCGGGTTGCTCCGGGTTATATAGCCCGCGGCCAGCCGGGAGTCTCGTAGGCTCGGGGAGAGCCAGCCCCATGCTATTGATTTCTCGGGTGAAATGCAGCGCTGGGAGGGGGGGTCGAAAGCAGCAGAATCAGCAGCCCCTTCCTCATAGAAAGGCGAACGGGAGGGGGCTTCCAGAGCTGCAGAGGCAATTAAAAGGGAGCGAGGTTGCCAAAACACATCTGGCAGAAGCCTCCCTCCATCACTTCTTCCCGCTATGCAGATTAATATTGCGCCTTTTTATTTCCTTCACGATCCAGGCTGGTGGGATGCAGAGTTTATGACTTTTTTCTGCCCACTTATTCAACTCTCCTCTCTTTAGCTTGAAGCAGGATTCATCATAGTCCTATCTGAAAATGCGGGTTCAGCCTGGAACATTTGATATGATAATGCAGAGTAGATCACTGAGCGTGTCTGTCATACCTTTCACTCCTGATATTCCGTTTACACATGACACTGGCTGCGGTCACACGGAGCATTAGCCACGCTACAGAGACAGAAGATAGGTGGATTTTCCGGGCGTGATCACACCGCAACATCTGGGAAGCGTAGAGCTCCCGTGGCTAACCCGAGGCTTCCTGCCGAAGATGCGGCGTAAAAAACTAGTACCTCCGAGGTACTAGTTTCCAGAAACTGCGGGGCAAGGGTGGGCATTTGATCGCGTTTCCGGTGGTAGTTCGTGGCATCCGGTGCCCACCTATGTCCCATCGCAAAAAGGTTCCCCCCCCCAAGTCTCTACGGGATGCGCACACGCACCCAACGGCGCATGTGCACACTTCGGTTTTTTTAAAAACCACAACCCCATTTGCCACGGCAGCGGCGCCTAGCCATTGCTGCTGTGATTGCGCAGCGCTGCTTCTTTGCCATGCCGCAGGATTGTCGTGTGATTGGCACCTCCCCCAAACCACAGGACGTCGGTGGGACGTGTGATCCGGCAGCCGCGCGTTAGTTTGCTCCGGGGCAAATAGCCATGCTCCCCCCCCCCCCCGCATTTTCCGGCCCATGTGACCAGGACCACTCAACACCAGGAAGTGCCTGACTTACTTTAAATCCTGACTGTTTTCATTTTAGTAAGGTGCAGCTCCAGGCACCTTCAAACTGACATAAATTATAAATTGATAGGCCACATCATAAAATATTATATGCAATAAGATTATCATCAGGCAATCATCCATTCTAAAGCAATATGCAAGGCAGGAGTCTCCAACCTTGTTGAACCTGTGATATTTTGGGAATGTTAGGAAAAGGTAGTGGGTACCAGCCCAAAATGGCTGTTGTGAGGTATGGGGCCAATCACAAAGTGCTTACTGTGGGAGAGGACAGGATTGGCTCTTTGCTCTAAGGAAGAAACCCTTTTCCAAAGAAAAGTAAGGATTTGATTCTTTTACAATCACTATGAGAAAATGTCCAGCCTGGAGTTAAAAGACCATCTCTGTCTGTAAGCCAACCTGAGGGTACATGGGTATGACACACTTACTTGAGATGAGCTCAGTACTTTCCTAGTCAGTCAGCTGTTGGGAAGCTATATGAAAATCCCTTTTCCTGTTCCTGTTCCATTCAAGACTCTTTGGATTTTATCTACAAGACATTAGAAGGAAGTGAGTACCAGGAAATATACCAGGGGTACCACCACTGTAAAATTTGACTTGTCTTCTAATAGCAAGGTCAGGATATCTTTGGATACTTAAATCCAGTGGAGCTGTGAACGGGCAAGACAGATCTTTCTACAAACCTGAAAAGGGCCCTAGGTTTCCAGAAAAATGTGAAATCTAAAAAAAACACCCTGGGCAGCTTTAAAAAAATTCAAAAATAATAAAAGGAGCGCCTGCATCTTTAGGCAACAGATTCCCTCAGTGGCTGTTGCTAGGCAAGTATGGTATTCCAGACTTCAGTTTCTGTGAGTAAAAAGTTAAGGAGTGGGGGCAAGGCCCTTCCCAGCCTTATTTTGGCATTTGAAGGAGAATTCATTGGGGCCAGGCTTGGCTAGCATTGCCAGCTTCATGTTGAAAATCCCTGGAGATTATAGGGTAGAGTCTGAGGAGGGCAGGGTTTGGGGAGGGAGAGGACTCAACCAAATATAATGCCATAGAGTCCACCTTCCAAAGTAGGCATTTTCTCCAGGGTAACTGATAGCTGTCATTTGGAGAATAGTTGTAATTCCAGATGATCTCCAGCTCCCACCTAGAGGTTGGCAGCTCTAGTTCCCCAGGAAGAAATGGCTTTCATAGGGTGGCTGCTGTTGAACAGTAGCAAGCAGTTAGGCCTAGTTCAGTCATTCAAGTTGGGTGGTATCAAGTCACCCAGAAGTTGCTGCCAGGCTTAGGGTTGCCAGCCTCCAGGTGGGATCTGGGGATATCCCAATAACTACTGAACTCCAGACAGCAAAGAACTGTCCCCCTGGAACAAATTTATACTTTGGAGAGTGGAATCTTTGCCCCCTCAGACGGAAGAAAGAGTCAGACAACCGATGTTGGATAAAATAATGCCACTTTATTAACATATTAAAGTAACGGCAAGGGCAAACATGAAAGAGCAGCACGGTCAAGGCCTGGTGTCGCTTTGACCCCATCCTTAACTGTATAAAAGGCAAGACACCACGGTCCCGGGTTGGAGCCAACTGTAAGTTGCTTGCAAACCCAGCCGAGCCAATGATTGGGATGCGCCTTCAGGAGCTCTCAAACACCACCACATGGTCTGTGCCGAGTCTCCGTTGTGGCCATCCCCATAGGCAGTCTGCAAGCCTCATCCCTGGCCCCACGGCCACAGGGTTGATCCCGCAGACCCCTCTACCCCCCCAGGGGTTATTAATTGGTGCTTATGTATTTAAACCTAATTCTGCCCTAAAAAAGTGATGAACTAACCCAAGGCACCATCTCAAACCAATTCCTCAATCCACTGGCAGCAGTGCAGGGTAGGCGAAAAAGACCCCTTCTCAATAACCAATCAGAGAAGGGGACAAAAAATTCCTACCTGGCCCCCCATTAAACGGGGCAACCAACCTGTGCTTACACTACATATAGGGTGGGCCGAGCATAAGACGAGCAACTGCCAGGTGTAGAGCGGAGCCAGCCTTTAAGAACCGTGCTGGCTCCAATCCCCCTTTCGGAGTTGAGGCTGCACCACAGCCCTTCCTCCATTCCTCCTCATGAGGAGGCAAAGGCGGCCCCCAGGAGGCATGCCATTGGCTGTCTCCTGTGGGGCCAGAATGGTATTATATTCAACTGAGGCCTCTCCTCAAACCCTGCCCTCCTCAGACTCTGTTCCAAAATCTCCAGGAATTTTCCAAACTGGGGCTGGCAACCCTAGCCAGGCCTAGCTCCAATGAGTTCTCCCTCAAAGGCCAAAATAGAAAGAGCCTTGCTCTCTCCCCCTACTTTTTTACTCATGGAAACTGAATCCTGGAATATTGTGGTTGCCTAGCAACAGCCACTGAGGGCTCAAAGCTACAGACACTCCTTTTATCATTTTCAGATTTGTAAAGAGATTAAAAGTGGCTGTGGTTGTACTGCTCTTAAAAAAGCCAACTTTGGAGTCTTTGGATCCATCCAATTACCACCCAGTTTCTAATATCTCGTTTTCAGGAAAGGTAATTGAAAGAGCGGTGACAGAGCAGTTCCAGAATTTTCTGGATGTCACTTTGGCACTGGATCCATTCCAGTCTGGTTTCCATCCTGGTCATGGGATGGAGACAGCACTGGTCACCCTCACAGATGATCTTTTCAGGCAGTTGGGCCAAGGCAGGTCAGTGCTGCTGTTACTTCTTGATCTTACAGCAGCATTTGACATGGTTGATTATGATCTTTTGACCCACCACCTCGCTGACATAGGAGTTTGTTGGGTAGTCTTGAGTGGCGTAGCTCATTTCTCCAAAGTTGGGGATAGAGGGTGGTGCTGGGGGAGAGGGTGTCTCCTAGGCACCCCATAGCATGTGGCGTCCCTCTGGGAGCAATCCTCTCCCTGACATTGTTTAACATCTACATGTGCCCCTTGGCTCAACTGGTGCAGAGTTTTGGGCTGGGGTACCATCAGTATGCTGATGATACCCAGTTATATCTGTTGATGGGCGGTTGGCTGGATACATACCACCCCAGCTGTTTTTGCTAAGGGGCTGGAGGCCATGGTGGGATGGTTAAAACAGAGCTGGCTGAGACTGAATCCAGCTAAGGTGGAGGTTCTCTGGCTGGGCAGGGAGGATTCAGGTGTGGGGTGCCAACTCCCAGCTCTTGATAGTGTGCCCTTAACACCAGCACCAACTGTCAAGAGCTTGGGCATGATTCTGGATGCCTCCTTATCAATGGAGGCCCCGATCACAAACGCTGTTGGACTGGCGTTCTTCCAGCTGTGCTAGGTCAGGCAACTGGCTCCCTATCTGTCCCGCCCTGACCTAGCCACAGCAATCCATGCAATGGTCACCTACAGATTGGACTACTGTAATTCACTGCATGTGGGCCTACTCTTGAGACTGACCTGGAAACTTCAGCTGGTCCTGAATGCAGATCTCGGTGTATAAGCACTCATATAATATAATTTAAAAGTATGTTAGAACATAGCCTCCTCTCCACTTCAATACAGTTGTCAGGATTTAGTTTCTATCTGCTTACATTTATCCATTTAACCACAGAAGACAGGCAGTGATTCAGGGCCTCTACCACATCTCCAGGAGATTCAGAAAAGGTGATATAAACCTGGGTGTTTTTAGCTTATTAATGACAGCCAGCCATAAATAATGATTTTTCTGAAGTGTGTTATATACAGGTAAAACAGAAGGAAGGATAGGGCTGTACCCTGTGAAATCGCACAGGACAGTTTCCACACTAACAACTGGTCTCTGATGGCAAGCCTTTGAGGCCATTGCCCCCCCCCCCGATGGAAGAGAGAGTCAGACAACAAGGTTGGATGAAATAAGGCCACTTTATTAAATGTTAAAGGAACAGCAAGGGCAAACATGAAAAACAGCGGCATGGCAAGGCCTGGTGTCGCTTTGACCCCATCCTTAACCGTATAAAAGGCAAGACACCATGGCCCCGGGTTGGAGCCAACTGTAAGTCGCGTGCAAACCCAGCCAAGTCAATGATTGGGATGTGCCTTCAGGAGCCCTCAAACACCACCACACGGCCAGCACTGAGTCTCTGTCATGGCCATCCCCATACGCAGTCTGCAAGCCTCATCCCTGGCCGCATGGTTGCAGGGTCGATCCCTCAGACCCCTATACCCCCCACATGGTTATTGATTGGTGCTTATGTAGCTGCTGAACTTTATCTAACCCTAACTCTGCCACTGCAAGGGCAAGTTTGACTTCCCTGGAAAATGGTGAAGGGTGAAATTAAACTTGGAAAATAAATCAGCCCACCGCAACTGCTTAGCATTCAGATTACAGAGAGTCTGCATAACCTCCAGGTTTTTTTTGAATGGTCCACACCTCAAAAGGCACCCTAGCCCCCTTCAACCAATGGTGCCAAGTAGAAAGCGCCAACTGGATATGGGCTGTGTCATGCTTTGCCGGCTTTCCCCCCCCCCCCGACGGAAGAAAGAGTCAGACAACAAGGTTGGATGAAATAAGGCCACTTTATTAAATGTTAAAGTAATGGCAAGGGCAAACATGAAAAACAGCGTCACAGCAAGGCCTGGTGTCGCTTTGACCCCATCCTTAACCATATAACCGGGTTGGAGCCAACTGTAAGTCGCTTGCAAACCCATCCGAGCCAATGATTGGGAGCCCTCAAACACCACCACACGGCCAGCACTGAGTCTCCGTCGTGGCCATCCCCATAGGCAGTCTGCAAGCCTCATCCTTGGCCGCACGGCTGCAGGGTCGATCCCGCAGACCCCTCTACCCCCAGGGGTTATTAATTGGTGCTTACATAGCTGCTGAACTTTATTTAATCTAATTCTGCCACTGCAAGGGCGAAGCCTCTGCTTAGGCCCCTGCGCCCACTTAAATACCTAAAATTAGCTTAAGCCTCCTTCCCCTTAAATTGGAGGTTTCGATTGTGCAGTGCCCGGCCTGACTGGTCAGTCTTGGACAGTGCTACAAGCTCGCTTACTCTAAGTGCCCCAAAGAATGCCAGCAGCAAAGCCGCATGGAGCAGGCAGGCTTCAAAACCGGAACTGCACACTCTGGACCAGGTTGCTTGCAACCCTTTAAACACTGTCAGTGAAATAGGACGCCTCTGGTCCTTTAAAGCCCCCTTTTCCCTTGTCCAACCCTCCAACATCTTTCTAATACAAAAGTCCCCAGTGACCTCTGAAAAACCCAGAGCCTTGCTAGCAAATGCAATGACAGAAAGGCATCCCCGTATGGAGCTAACCGCTAAACCCGCCTCCTTCACGGACACAGAATAATGGATCAGCTGCTCCACCAGAATGGGCCAGACCCTGGGATAGCCCTCCTGCTTCCTAAAATCCTTGAATTGGTGAACTGACCGTTCATAGCCTCTTCATGTGCTAGGGGCGATGGCGAGGCCTATTGCCCTGCGAGGCCTATTGCCCGGCAAGCCTCAGCCCTCCAACCTGCCATAGCTCCGGGGGCATTGCAGTAGAGTTATGCACATCTGAGTGCCCATGACCTTCTTGTACCCCAAACTGAACCAAACAACTTTTTTTTTGGTTCATGCCCATCCCTCATTGTGGTGTCTTTGGATCCTTCAGTTGGTTCTCTCTTTAAATTCGTTGTTTTATATGGCTTGGCCATTGAATAGTTGATCTAGAATTTAACAAAATTTAATGTAATGGTTTATTTACATTAAAGATGGGGGGGGGGAATTACCAGAATTTCCCAATAACCAGGAATTCTGAAGTTTTGTCTCATTTTAATTGAAGACGCATAATCTTTCTCAATTTTATATAGCATGCCTGCCTACCAGGAGATTCTGACAGAAGTGTTTAAATGCTGGCTTGCTCTTTATAGTTCCAGGGGTAGACTGAGATAATAAAAACAGCTGCCTTTTATGAAAACTAATCAAAAGGTTTGGGAACTGAAATCTTTATAAACCTCATCACCAAGTCTGAATTCCTCACTGATAAACCGTATGGTGCTTTCAAGATAAACTAAGAAGACAACCAAGTAATTAAAAAGGAAGTGCTAGGGTTCCCAAGCTGGCACTCTTTATATGATTAATGATCCAGAAACAAAGCACTAGTAATAGACATTACTTAGCCCATGTGCAGGCTGCACAATAGTCCCTCCTTGTGGCAAAGATACACATGGGGAAAGAAGCATAGGCAGTTTAAAAAGTAATTTTGCTCAGTGTGGCTAAGTTACTACGAGGTGAGTGTGTACAGGGTTGCATCCCTAAAATATTGTTTACACTGCTCAAAACACCTAGTATATATAGTGGCAGCTCACCAGTACTGTTACCAGAAGTGCACAGCTCTATAGGACAGATATATCAAGGGCTATGCTCCAAGTAATAAACTGTTGAATGTTACTCTTCCTTTGTGAATATTAACATGACTGAGTGATTTTTATGTAGTCTGCACACAGGGCAAATAACATCTAAGCTAACACTTGGTACACTTTGACAACTTTAAGATCCATATCCTCCTTCAGTCCTGAAATGTCTGTTTTTCACATTCATAAGTGATGTGTTGGAAATTAACAGTCATTAGCACAATTAACCTTTGCTAATCCTGAACATTAGAAAAGTACATTCTTGAACTAAATATCATTCCTAAATTAGGAATCATATTCCAAAAGTCGAAAGAGTTGATAAAATCTTTGAAACCCCCCCCCCAAATTTTGGGCTTTGCATCCAAGGTCCAAGACAATTAGGTGTATGTACTGGTTTTAATGCATACTTCCACAGAGGAAAGATGGGTCTTAAAGCCACTGCATAGTCAATGCATCCAACATTTGGGAGAGGGGGGCTTTAGCACATATGTATTTAACCACATTGAACATATGTTCGAGGGGTTGCCTCGAAGTGGCTCACCTCATTTCTCCAGGGTCGGGGACAGAGAGTGGCAGTAGGATAGAGGATATCCTCATGCCATCATTTGGTTGTGGAGTCCCTCAAGGGGCAATCCTCTCTCTGATGTTATTTAACATCTATGTGTGCCCTCTCACTCAGCTAGCAGGGAGGTATGGGCTTGGTTGCCATCAGTACACTGATGACACCCAGCTATATCTGTTAATGGACAGTCAGCCAGATACTGCCCCATTAATTTGGCAGAGGGTTTGGAGGCCATGGTTGGATAGCTAAAACAGAGCCAATTGACACTGAATCAGCAAAAGACAGAGGTTCCCTGGCTGGGTAGGGGCAACTCAGGGGTGGGATTCCAGCTTCCAGCTCTTGACGGGGCACCTTTAATACCTGTGCCAACTGCCAAGAACCTAGGCATGTTCTTTTATACCTCCTTATCAATCAAGACCCAAGTCCCAACTGTTGCTGGGCTAGCATTTTTACAATTGTACCAGGCCTGGCAACCGGCCCCTTTTCTATCTTCCTCTGACCTCACCGCAGGAATCCATGCAATGGTCACCTCCAGAGTGGATTATTCTAATGCCCTCAATGTTGGCCTACCCTTGAGACCAATCCAGAAGTAGCAACTGGTCCAGAATGCAGCAGCCCAGGTCCTCACAGGGACCCCTTTAAGAGCACACATTGAATCAGTGCTCTACCAGTTGCATTGGCTCCAGATTGAGTACTGGGTCAATGGTATTAAGTGTCAAGGCCTTGAACAGTCTGAGGCCAGGGCCGGCCCGCGGGGTTTCTGCACCCTAGGCGAGGCTGCAGATGCCAGCCTCCCAGTGGGGCCTGGAGACCTCCCAACTGGCTGCCCCACTGGGAGCCCAGTGGCAGGGGGGCCGGGTGCTCAGTGGGCAGCTGTGGTGGCTGCTCCAGTGGCAGGTAAGGA
>NW_015168046.1:159837-196301 GCF_001447785.1 Gekko japonicus
ATTGTTTTTATCGAACTTGTATTGTTTTATTGATATACTAGCCTGATACCCATGCTTTGCTATGGTATTTAAGTTCTGTAAATCCAGTTATAATACTGATGATGTGAAATTTGAAATGTGACATTTGTTGTAGGAATTCTAACAGAGAAGATTGTAATGTAAGAAATGAAGTGAGACATACGTACTTTTTTTCTCTCTACTGAAGGACCTCTCTCTAAACATTGGTGGTTCTGCCCTCAGGTGCTAGGATCACCAGACTGCTTGATAAGCTCACTCTAGAGCAGGCCACATAGAACCGTCCATTAAAGAAGCAGTCATCTGTTAAGTCAACTCCTGCTACCTTCCACGAAAGTGATGGCCTCTCTACTTGTGTTCCTGGATTGTTTTGCTCATATGGAAACTGTGCTGTTCTGAGCACCTCAGGGTGATCTTGCTGGCACTTGGCCTGTACAGCTCAGTGTACTGCAAGAGTACTATGTGCAAATGTCTTTGCCACATTCCTAAGTTGCCTCCTCCTTGTAGTGTTGGTGTATCTGGCTCGACGTTTGCCAGGAGCTTTCTTGGGGGCAGTAAGAGGTGAGAGGTGTGAGGGGGAGTTGGTGTGAGGGAGTGGTGATGTGGTGAACATCTCTTCAGGTTCATGAGGGAGGCACGCATTGAAATGGATCAGAGAAATGTCCTTTACTATCTCCCCATAAACATTCATACCCTGGTCCTGCTCCTACACCTAACAGACACCGGCCTGTCTGGTGTTGGGGGGATTGTATTTAAAGGCATTGGGGTGGCTGGGTCAGCAGCAGTGCTAAGGCAATCCTGCTGAGCAAACCTCCCCAGCAGCTGTAAGCATCCCACCTCCTCTCCTACACCTGAAATGCAGCTGCCTGTCCAGTGTAGGAGGGGGAAGGGGGAGGAGTATTAGAAGCCACTGTGTAGGCAGGGCTGGCAGGATTACTAAGGCATTACTGCTGAGGCAGGCTCCCTCATGGCTTTAAGCACCCCGCAACCGCTGCTGCACCTGACAGACAACCGCCTGTTAGGTGTGAGAGGTGGGGGGAGTGTGTTAGAAGCCACCTCACCTCCTCTCCTACACCTGACAGGCAGCTGCCTGTCCCGTGTAGGAGGGGGAGAGGGAGCAGTATTAGAAGCCATGGTGGGGGAGGGGCTGCACCTGACAGACAACCACCTGTTAGGTGTAGGAGGTGGGGGTAGTGTGTTGAAAGTCACCACACCTCCTCTCCTACAACTGACAGGCAGCTGCCTGTCCAGTGTAGGAGGGGGAAGGGGAGGAGTATTAGAAGCCACTGGGGAAGGTGGGACTGTACCTGACAGACAACTGCCTGTTAAATGTAGTAGGTGAGGAGAGTGTGTTGGAAGCCATCAGAGAGGCAGGGCCAGCAGCTTTCCTTCACCTCACAGGTGGTTCTTGGCCACTCCTGATTTCCTCAACTGTCATTAGCTCTCTGCAGTCCCCTGTAACTGTTGGCTTTTTTACCTCAGAACACTGAGCTCTGCAGCTGACCAATCAGAGAGTTGGAGGTGCAGATAGTCAGCTGCCTGGCACCCACATAGTAATCAATGGGGGGATCACATTTCCCCCCTTTTGACCCACTTAGTCAAAATTTCTGAAAATCCCTTCTTAGCGAGCACCTACGCCATGGTAGTAGGGTTCTCCCCGAATTTGGTGTCTCTACCTTGGATGGAGGGTGGTCTATAAACTCAATCAATCAAGGCTCAGGAGCAAAATTGCATTTGCGAATGTAGATTTTGCCTATCCCATGCTGATGGTCACATCACCCATGCGGACAAAAGCCATGTGGCCTGTGGAGTTGCAGTGAAGAGAACTGGGCCAAATCACACTTTCTACTGACATTGCTTTCACTAGTAATGCAGGCTGTTTTGATGCCATGGTGAGTTGAGAAAGATCAATGTCTATGAGCAGCTGCCATTTATGCTTCATAGGAACCAACCTGCTGTCAACGAGGACCTGAATAATTGCAGAATGTGTATCATCACAGATTCTTACACAATTTTAATTAATGTTTGAAATATTTGACATTCATTGCCAGTTAGTACCTGACATTATTTATAGCTGACCTAAAATGATATTTAGCATTTGACTGTGACATGCAAACACAGTATTTTATAACAGGTCAGCAGTACCCATCCTGATTTTTTAAATTTGTATTATAGCTATTCATTTATTTATTTGTATACAGATGTTGCTCCCCAGTTCAGACTCAAAGCACCTTTTGGAACATCATTCTCCCCTCCATTACTTTCTCAAAATAACAGCCCTGTGAGGTGGACCAGGCTGAGAGCTTGTGATAGGCCCATGGTCACCCAGCAAGCTTCCATAGCAGAAGTGGGGATTTGAACCTGGGTTGCCCAGATACTAGCCTGACACTCTTATCCTCTACATCACACTGTCTCTATTTGACAATATCTGAAAGGTGACATGCAAGAGCATTTAGTAAATGCTAGCTTTAGCATTGATATTAGCAATTCGTTTAAGCACCAAGAAAATAAATATAATGAAAAACAATCAATCACCTATTAAAGTTAAAATCTGAATTGTTTTGCCTTTAAAATGATTTAATTATCTGTTTCTCAGTCTTGAAATTGTTAGCTCTTATTTGCAAGCTTGGGAGGGAGACTAACAAACAGATACCATTTTTTAAAGTCCTGACATTCAAGATTACAGCCAAATCTTTGGAACAGAACTGAAATAGTCGGGCCAGCCCAGAACATCTCCTTTGTTCTTGTTGCTGTTCCAGTGATTAACACCTAATGCTGTCATACAAGAATAGAATTTCATTTTATTTTATAGTGGCAAAGCTAAGCTTGGCCTGAGCTAAGTATCAGAAAGATCACAACCTTGTTAGTGCTTTCCCTCCTTTCACCTGGGGCTGCTTCCTGCTTTCACAGGTGCTCTTTCATGTCCAGCCCCCAAATGGGTTGAAATGAGATGTGTTGTAATAGGACCCAAAAAGGAAGGGTGTGCTACTGTTCTGGAAAGGAGTTTTGTCAGAGGGAACTGATTCTGCTATGCACTGCCCCCCTGTCCAGATTGATCCAAAGTCTGTGTTGCTCACTGATGTGAATGCTAGGTTATGGAAGCAAGCCTTAAGTGGGTCTACTCAGATGTAAGTCCCATTTTATTCAGTGAGACTTACTTCCAGGAAAGTGTTATGAAGATTGCAGCCCATGTTACTAGTTTTTTTTCCTGAATTTTAGTGGCAGGTAGACATTCTAAAAGACTAAAAGATATTTGGAGAATCATGAAGAAGAAAAAGTAAAGATGCATCTGTTATTGAATTTCTCTAAAAGTATTTTGGGTGCAGTCCTATTTACCTTTACCAAATATTATTCTACTGAACTCAATGACTCCAGTCCCTCAAAGTTTACTCCACACACACTATGGATGTGCAAGTAGATGTGTGTCTACATGTAGAATAACCTTTCTGAAGTTGTTAGAAGGTTTCCAATTCATTGAAATTCTTCAAGTTGTACAAATTGGTATATCCAGAAGGGCTTCAGTTCTTGGGGGGCTGTCTTTTGAGGCAGAGGCTCCAAATTTTCAGCATAGCTGATGGTGACTCTCCTGGAAAAAACCCCCACACATTTCAAAAAGATTGGATCGGGTGTTTAATTTTATGAGCCCCAAAAGAAGGTGCCCGCATCCTCCATTATTTCCAATGGAGGGAAAGCATTTAAAAGAAATGCTTTTAAAAGGAATGCTTAAATGTGAGAGCCAGAACTCACTTCCAGCTTGTCAGCCTCACCTGGCAACCTGAGTGACATCACAAAAGTGATATCACACCCTTGCTCCTGGTTCCACCCCCGAAGTCCCCAGATATGTCCTGAATTAGACCTGGCAACCCTACCAGCTGCCCTACCTAGCAAGGGAGACCAGCTATGGTCCTAAATTTAAACGGTGCTATCATGTGTAAGTGTTTGTACAAGTAATGCCCATGATTTTTTTTCTTGTAATAAGAAACCTTTAACTATTCCATAATCCTAGTTAAAGTGATTAACCTTGTAGAACAGCTAGCTACAAATAATTAGGAAATGGCAACTCTTTTTCACAATGAACAAAAGCTTGCATGGTTCCCTCCCACACTTTTTCTTAAACCTTGCTTGTATTGGTGAAGTTTTCACAGTTTAGTTTCAAAATCTAAATACTACAGTGCCTCATGACAGTTTGAGCCTAGCTGTATGTATATTTGGAAAATTCTTTGACCTTTGTATTAATGGCTGATAAAACATTTGTTTTTTGTAGATGTAGTAGGATTAAATCACACTCTTCAACGTTACCAGGTGGCCTTTTGTTTAAAGTTATATTTATGTATTTGCAATAAGGTCTAAGCCTGAGTGCTTTCTATCATTCTGTTATCACTTACTACTGCTGAGCAGCTATATATAATATTTTCAAGTAGACATAGGAGCGCAGGTGTTTAGGCTAAATTTGTTTTTTATACTTTTATTTTTGCTGATTATTTTTAAAAAATCTTACAAATATTCTACCTATACATTTTTAAAGGGTTTCAAAGCAGGTCTTGTATTTTAAAACCACCAAAAAGTCAAGTTCTATATCTGAGGCAATTTTTTTTTCCTTTTCAGGTCTGCTAACTACTTTCCATTCAACCAGAATTTGCTTTACTTTAGGACTGAAATAATGGATTCTGAGTATATTTCAGATGAAGAGGTAAGAATGATTTTCCAATATGGACTGATGTTTTTTTTCAGGTCTTTGGGGATGGAAGAAAAGTCTATTTAGCTGGTGGGGATGGAAAGTCTCTCAAGGTTATAGCAGATAATCGAGCTAAGTGGCAGGCAAAAAGCAGAATTTCAGCAGGTAAAATGTGTAGATGTGGTGGTGGGAAAAGCTTGAGGTATAGTCTTGCCATATCCCTGTTTAAATGTACAGGATTGTTTGTTTGTTTGTTTGTTTTTTAAACCAGCCTTAACAGCAGGAAGAGGAAAGTCCAGTGGCTTTTTAGGTGGTGGGTGGCGGTGTCCCCCTGCACACGCAAGTGCACACAGTGCAGTTGATGGTGCTCACACTTGGCCCTTCCTTTTCCTCTTTTGCCTGCTTGATACTTGCTTAGGGAGTGAGCAATGGGAAGGCAATGATCACTCGGAGCGGTTTGCTATATTGCTGTTTCTTCATTCATATGCCAGCTTACTCAGGGCACTGGCAGCTTGTGCATTCCCTTTGCCAGGGGGGCGTACATGACAGTATCATGCTAACCTGCTCTCTCCATCCACCCCCCAAATCTGGGTTAACTCTGGGTCCTAAAGCTGATAGTTTGGCCATCTTAAAGAGCAGGTAGCACTTTGCTTCCTAGAGATGCCAATTAGCAGTACAACTTTATATCTTCAGTAATATTACAATTAGAAGACATTTCCAGAGACAAAGGAACAGGGCCAGAAAGTAGGGTTGCCAGGTTCAGATTGGGAAACACCTGGAGATTTGGGGATGGAGCCTGAGGAGGACAGGGAACTCAGTGGGGTACAATGCCATAGAGTCTATCCTCCAAACCATCTATTTTCTCCAGGGGAACTGGTCTCTGTAGTTTGGAGTTGAGCTGTAATTCTGGGGGATCCTCAGGACTCACCTGGAGGCTGGCAGCCCTAGGAGTAGTACCTTGCCTTGGGAAAGAAACAGTTGTAACAAAATATGCTTTACCTCTGGTTAAAGGGAAATTACCCAAAGTTCCCTTCTTTCTGGTTAGCTTTATATGTTTAATCTTTGCAAGAAGTGGCGGAATATAATTACATATGATATTTTCAAACGAAACTGTTGGAGCTACCTGGTAGGAGATGGAAAGCAATAACAGAGCAGGAGAACTTCCCCTAGAGGAAGGTAACAGCTTCAAAATGCATTGGACTGCATCTGAGGGAGTGATTGTGTGTGAACAAGGGCTGGTTTCAGTCCTCCTCTGACTCCTTGTGCTCCTCTACCTTCAAGTATTGTACACAAGGGGAAAACCTGCCAGATGCAGTTTTGCCCATGCCTGGTGGACTGTGGCTTGAAAAACTGCACCTGGCAAAATATTCCATTTGTGCAATTCTTAAAGGTGCAGGAGCCATCAGACTGGGCAATTCTATTCATGAGAAGCATATGTGCAAGCTTACAGGTTGAAAGATAATTTTAGAATTGTTTCTGTCCTGATACCACAGTATGAAGCGACTATTTCACTTGGGTTTAGAAATATTTCATATGAGAACTGTAGAATGTGTCATGGTTGAGAGTAGACTCACTTCCAAACCTCCTGTTAAAATAATAAAGTCTTCGGTGGGTGGGAACAATCTGTCACATGAAACTTGGATGGTACAGACAATTCTGAGAACTAGTTTGCATAAACGTCATAAGCACAAACCCACCTGAAACCAAGAAGAAGCCTGTGTTTCAAAATTAAAATTTTAAAAAGCATATATTTTCTTTATCTTGACTTTATCTTCCTCAGATCAAAGCCAGCTAACATTGACCCCGGTCACACGGAGAATTAGGTACGCGAAGGGGACGGATTAAGGGTGGATCAAACTGGCACGATCAGATGCCAACATCTGGCAAGCGTTGCGCACCCGCCCCTAACCCGTCATATCTGGCCGAAAATATGGATCAAAAAGGTACTAGGGGAAACGGAGTACCTAACAGAAGATCCACAGCAACGGCGGGCATGGGATCACGGACGCGCTGGCAGCCTGTAGCATCCTGCAGCCATCCATGGCCCACACATGCACACTAACACGTGACCGCCATGTTGCCTCACTGGGACTATGCCGTTGCTTCCCCAGTGTGATCAGGTATCGACGGAGGGAGAACGGAGCCACGGGGGAGCCTATGATTGTGCTCCCATGCTTCTTTTAGCTCTGCCTCTAAAATGCCTTTCTTCCAGTGTGGATTTTCCTGCTCGTTTGACCGGGGCCATTGTTAAGTCGAATGTACACAGAGGGAGTTTTCATCTGACTATCGTGTGTTTATTCCCAAGAACTGCTGTTACCATCCTTTACAGTAATAGTATTTTTCCCCTACAATATCTCAAAGGTCCTTTATTAGACTTACAGCATGAGTTAGCCCAAAATGAGTATACCTGATTCAGCATTTGCCTTCATGTGATAGAAGCTCTGGCATCATTCCACCAAGCAGCTAACATCCTTAGTGAACAAGTGCATAAGAGGACACCTGATTGTGTGATGAACCTACTTGTGTGGTCATCCCCCCTTTTTTGAGTAGAAAGGACCACACAGATTAGACTTCTGGGCAATCAGAAGCTTTTTTAAGAGTTTTATTTAGAAGTTACATCAGGTGCAGGAGATGAATGCCAATGCTGTTCCTCCACCAACCAAAGTGTGTGTATGAACCGAAGTCTTGAATCCTGAGGAAATATAACTTCTCAGTTTCTTCTTTGTTTCCAGATTTCCACAAACAAAGAGAGGCATTCTCGTCTTGGGGCAGATAATCTGGACGATACACTAGAATATGATTTTAGTGGCCTGCCTTTGAAAGAGAAAAAGCTGGAAGAATTGCAAAGGCTTGACAGGAACTCACTAGCTGATCAGGACACCACTCATATTGTAGAAACTGAAGTTAAGGAGTCTGTCCCTCTAGCTCCTATCCCACCAGCACCATCATGTGTTCTAGTGTCCATTCGTCCCAGTTCTCCTTGCAGCAGCAACATGGATGTTCCTGGCATTCTAGAAATGAAGGACAGTGTTGCAAGTTTAGAACACGGTGTGGAAATATCCTTTTGTGCTACTTGAGGAATCTGGGTTTCTGTGCCTTATAGTTTCTTTATTCTCCTTTGTATGTATCTCCCACTGTTCCTTCTAGAGAACTAGATAACTAGGATAGTAAGTAACACCATTTAGAAATGAGGCAATGTCTTTATAAATGTGTCAATTATAAATATTTAAATCTTCTAAACAGCAAAGTAGTGTAATGCTAAAACTAGTTAAGAATGTTATTAATAAACTGAAAAATACCCCAATTTGTACCTGAATTGTCTAAAGAACTTTGATATTAGGGGTTTCAAATAATGACTTATTCATTTCCCTAATAGGATGTATGGTCAGAAATTTATTAAGCAAGATGTGATCCAAGTAATGGCAGTTTATAAATATAGTGTATCCTGTGTATCTAAACAGAATTGTTTCCAATATATGAGAACAAAGAGCTGTCATATCTGACAATTCTAGCAATCTGACATATCTAGCAATACAATCTCTGAGAATTTCTTCCCAATTTGTGTAATGTAATGTAATGTAATGTAATTTGGTGGAATTGCATCTAGAAATGTGTTTCCTTTTGAAACCCATGGAAATTACTTAATATTACTGAGCAAGTTGAATTATTTGATTTATCTAATTCTAGTCTTCAAAGTAGTAAAAACAAATACACACACACTTGCACACACTGACTCTGGTAATAGAAGAAGAAGAAGAAGAAGAAGAAGAGATTGGATTTATACCCCGCCCTTCACTTGGAGTCTCAGAGCAGCTTACAAACTCCTTTCTCTTCCCCTCCCCACAACAGACACCCTGTGAGGTAGGTGGGCCTGAGAGAACTCTGACACAAACTGCTCTTTTTCAAGAACAGCTGTGCCAGAGCTTGTGACTGACACAAGGTCACATCAGCAGGTGCAAGTGGAGTGGGGAATCAAACCCGGTTCTCCCATATTAGAGTCCGCACACTTAACCACTACACCAAATAGGCATGTAACCTTTTCCTCTGATAATAGCTAACTGGTTAACACTTCAGTCACAGATGTATTTCCCAAGCTGCAGCTAACTTACCTTTCTTGTTTCTAACGAATGGAATATGATTTGTAGTAGATTGGTTTCATTATGCTAAGGCTTTAATTTCATTTTTGCTCATTTGTATTATTGATTACATTAATTTTGAAATAATTATTATGAAATACGTAAATATAAGCCAGTGTTCAACAAAATAGTGATAGATGGAAGCTGAATGCTATTATATGACATGGAAGAGATGATGAATTAGGGTCTTTGTTGTTTACTTGTTCCTAAACATTTTTACTACCACTGATGCATTTCTTTCTGGAGAAGAATGATTATAAAGTTGGGCCTCACAATTCCTGCAATTTCTTTAGTTTCACGAAAAAAGCTTTATGAGGTAAATATAACTGCCATTGAAATGCCCTAACTGCATAAGAATATTTAAAATTGCAGGGAAACAGTTTTCTTAAAACAAAGGGTGCCAACAATAACACCCAGTACACTGTTTTTTTAAAAAATATCCATCTTCTTAAAGGGTAGTTCATTGGTTCATTCTTACAGGGTCATATTGTTGACTTTGAGCAACCCAGACACTACTTGAGAGAGTCAGTGAAGTACATGGGTTAGACTGGAAGATGATCTGGGAGTCCCAGGTTTAAAGCCACATTCTGCCATGAAATTTACTGGACAACCTTGGCCTATTCTCTCTCTCTCACCATAACCCACCTCACAGGGTAGTTGTGAAGATACAATGAGAAAAGAAGAACCATGAGTTCTTTGGAGGAATGGAGGGATAAAAATGTGCTTGAGAGAGACCACTGATAGAGCTTTATCACAGAACACTTTTCAGTCTTAAACCTTTTAACTCTGGCATTTCCTAGAAAAATGTCAAGAAAATAAAGATATTTTAATCCAAAGTTCTGGCTGTATGAATAACTTCCTAGAAAAATGTCAGGAAAATAAAGATATTTTAATCCAAAGTTCTATAAAAGCACCTTTCAGAGCCACAGAAAATGGAAAGCATTTCTCCTTATTTTGCAGATAGTGTGAGAATTATTAGCATTTTACAGGCTGTGCTAACTATTCCATTCTGGTAATAGCATGCATAGCACAACTCTTTCTGTCTCATAATATTAATTTATATCTTTTCCAAAGCCACCCTTACTAACTGTTCTTGCAGGCAGCTCTGAATTTAATTTTAAGTATCAGAGTAATCCTGCAGATGTAATTCTAGGTAGTTCATTAGAACTTCTTGTATGCTTAGGCAGAGAGGTATTCCAGAAGACAGTCTGCCAGTAAATGTTGTTATTTATTTTGCCATTGGTGTTCTTAGCAATTTACAGAATACAAGATTACTGGTCCATATCTTAAAGAGGCTACAATCTAAAGCTTGGCATAAGGGAAATGATAATAGGAGGAAGAATTAGGAGTGGAGATGAAGAATGTCTTAATTTCAGATATGGGTATGCAGGTTTCAGTATGGAATTGTGCAGTATAATTCCCCTTTAGCTTCAATGGGACTCATGCAAACTGGGTGAATGAGCAAATAAATGAATGATAAGACCACATATAAATTAAGAATGAAACTTTGCAAAGTGGAAAATATAAACACTCTGCCTTTACATAGCTGCTGAAGAAGCCTGAGTAAGCTGCTTTTTCTCAGGAAACAGATCTTGATGAACTATCCTTCATAATTTCAATAAGACAAATTAAAATAACAAGTCACCATCATACCCATCTACAATATAGCCCAATGGAGTACTGTTTGTGTGCTCAGTGTACTGTGGGAAATGCAATAAAGTGTACTCCATATCAAAGAGGATATTATAGAACTAGAAGAAGGTACAGAACAGGCTAATATGGCCAAGCTGTTCCCTCCCTTGATAGCAGATGCAAATGATTTAATGAAAAAGAACAGTTTGCTATGATCTCTTCCATCACAGAAAGGATCTTGAAGTATTCAGGGCAATGTGTCCCAGATTTAGGAGAGGTAAAAATGTGGCTTGTCATATTAGGAATCCAAGGAACAAAGATGACCAATAAAATTGTATCCAACATATCCTTAAGAGATTAAATCTGTTGAATTCTGAATGTCTGCTCATTAAAAGGATTTCATCAGAGAACTTTCAGATACGAGTTTGTCTAATCTTCTGTGTTTCATAAGACTCCAAAAGTTTTGTCAAAACTACTGTACAAACATTTCACAGTCCTCTTTATTGGATATAAAAATATGGTTGCTTACTAGGTCATTAACTCCTCCCATTTAGAAAGCCTAGCTGTGTGGGGAGAGCTCTATGTTTTGTTGTATGCTGTATCTAAGTTTTTAAAATAGTAATAATTCACAAGCTAAATGGATATTGAATGAAATACAGAGTCAGCTGTCCTTGGCATATTAGTAACACTCTACCCCAAAAGCTACTGATAAGCTATGTATTAGAGTTTCAATTTCTAGTTGTTTACTGCAGCCAGAAGTGATGCCACAGTGACACTGGTTGGCAGAGTTACCATACTCCTAGACCACTGAATAAGATCATCTGTAGGTTTTGGCGTAGGGTGCCATCAATATGCCAAGGACAACTGATCCTATATTTCATTAACTAAGCCTCTAGAAGCAGCAGAGCATACAAACTGAAGTGCACAAGTTCTCTCTGCATAAGTGGTGCCTATGCCTTAGAGGTGCTGGTGTGATAACACCCAGGAACATGCCAGTCTCCTCTGAAAAGTGGTAGGCCTTCTGATATTCAGGTGGCTTCTGAATGTATTAGTCAGTTTCCTTACTGCAACAAGAAGGCACAGGCATTTCAATTATTTTAACCCTACTGAAAAGACTCAAGGTAGTTCACATATAAATATGTCATCAAAACATACATATAAGGGAATGAAACTATTAATCAATTAAAACAGCAAAACATAGAACTTACATAAGAGTAGAGATGCTGGACAGCTGAACATCAAAAAGCCAAATATGACTAGTGGGAAATTACACAGCTTTAAAATTGCTGTTGAAGGAATTAAAATTGTTGACTTCCGGTGCATGGCGGCGCGCTGAGCAGTCGCATCTCCCAGACCTCCTGGGGATGCAAGCTGCGCACGAGCGGGAAGGAGGGGGTATGCAGGCTCATTGCCCCCCAAGAGGCTTGGCAAAGGGCTTCTAGCCATGGGGCTTTCGAGAGGTCGCCTCTTCACCAGTGCGATGCTGGGGAATTGAGGCGCCTCTTTGCCCCGATGGTCCCTCCTGCGAATGTCTGTATGGAACCTAGTGACGCTGACCAGGACAAGCACTGGAGATCGAGCAGTTGAATCAGAGACTAAGCGAGGTCGAAAGACCAATATGAACGTGTCAGATTAAAGCATCTTTGACAATCTAAAAAGAAAGCTCCCCACCCCACGGACCGAGAAGTGAAGCGAGTGGGGGGAGGGGCCCCTCCCATGCGCATGAACTTTTAAGTGAAAAAACGGGGGGGGAGCGGAAGCGGAAGCATTGAAATCTGTTGAGAAAAACTTACCAAGGCTTGTATAAGCATTTGAGCGCACATTCAGAGACTTTAGAAATTGCAGCGAAAGTAAACAATCGATAAAAGATAGCGGGGAAGAGGACGGAGAAGGAGAAACTTTTAAAAGCGAAAGGAGAGAGCCCAAGACCGGAAGGAACCACCAAGCTGGCTAAAATGTTGGCAGAATCTCTGCACCCCCTGCTGGAACAGTTGACTAACGTCAAGGAACAGTTGTCTACAATGAACAAATGTATCACCACCCAGCAATTGCAAGTGAATGAGACTCTTAAAATTACAGAGCAAACAGCTGAGAAGGTGAAAGAAGTTGACGCCACTACCCAAAAAGTGAAGAAAAAAGTACAAAAAATGGAAAAGAAGCAAGTCTCCACAGAAGAACAACTTTTACAGCTGCAAATGGAGAAGGTAAACCTGGTCCTCCAATTCCAGGGTGTCCCAGAATCTAAAGGAGAGAATCTGAAACAAATGTTGAGTGAAGCATTAGCCCCAGTGACAGATTTGACGGCGGAGTACTTGATGAGCGAAATGGATGTGGCCTATAGGTCATATTCCATATATATATTAAAAGAATAATCTGCCTGGGGAAATAGTATTCCCCAATACTATGTATCCATGTGAAAGTTGGACAATGAGGAAAGCTGACAGGAAGAAAGTTGATTAATTTGAAATGTGGTGTTGGAGTAGAATTTTACAGATAGTGTGGATTGCCAAAAAGACAAATACATGGATTTTAGATCAAATCAAGTCAGAACTCTCCCTAGAATCTAAAATGAGTAAACTGAGGCTATCATACTTTGGTTACATTATGAGAAGGCAAGATTCACTGGAACAAGCAATAATGCTAGGAAAAGTTTAAGGCAGCAGGAAAAGAAGAACCAATGTGAGATGGATTGATTCCATAAAAGAAACCACAGCCTTGGTTTGCAAGACCTGTGCAAGTCTGTTAATGATAGGGAATTTTGAGGGTAATTAATTCATGCAGTCACCATGGGGCACAAGCAACTTCACAGCTCTTAGCACGCACACAGCCATGCTACATTAGACCAATGGTCCATCTTATCCAGCATTCTTTTTTCAACAGTGGCCACGTAGTTGCCACAGGAAAGCCAACAAGAAGGACCCACAAAAACAGTCCTTACCTATTGACCATTCCATGGCATTTGACTGTCAGAGCCATTCTGTTTCTGAATCTGGAGACCACATTTGGCTATCATAGCTAATAGCCACCTATAGCCATCACAAATCTTCCTAACCTATTCGAATTAAAATCCATGTAACCCAGAGGTCATCACTATGTCTTGTGGAACTAAAGCTGCTTACCCAACCCCTTTCCCCAAAATCAACAATAAAACAAAGCAGACCAACTTGAATGAAAACAAAAATATTAATCTGTAAACTTAAGTGAAAGCCTGTTGGAACAGAAACACCTTGCAGAATATTATAAGACACAACAGGGAAGATGTTTTCATAGCATGCTGTAACAAGCTATTCTGTTTGGTAGGTGGAAATACTTATGTCAAGACCAAAAGAGCTTTCATGCTTCTAATGGGAGACATATAACAGGTATTGTCAGAGCACAATGATGCATCGGCTTGTGTAAGGAAAGCTAGTTTATCAAATGCATAGTCCTAGATTGTGAAAGGTAAGAACCACAAGCTGAGTCTGGGAATAGATAGAGGTCTAATGACATCTCTCTGAACATATTAATATGTTCAAGCTGACATACTCCAATAAAAAGTATTGTATTTTGTACTGATTGAAGTTTACAAATTTTCTTTAAGAGCAGCCTTGCATAAAACATATTAATGTAATTCAGCTTGGAGGTTATATTAGCATGGCCAGATCAACTGTGTCTGAAATGGAAGATAATTTAAAAGAGATAACTGAAAAAAGGTATCTTATGCCAATTTGTTTTTTTCCATCAAGCAGAATGGGTCCAAGATTGGCCCTGATCTCTTTACATGATTTGTCAGAAATATAACACCCTCCAGAAAAGGTACTACAATCTCTTCTAAAACATCAGTCTTCAAGCACTGTCTCCATTTTGTCTGGATTCTTGTACATCTTTAGTGACATAGATTATTCTTGGCTTTCAAATATGTTATTTTATTTATAGTTTATTGTTATTTATCTTGGGGGGTTGCTGCAGATTTTCACCTGTAACTTATTAGTTTTTTTATTATTTAAATGATTGTTGTAAGCTGCCTTGTAAATATATTTATTGAGTGTGTGCATACAGCATCTTTCAGCTGTGATTAACCTGTATTTCCTTGGCTTTGACCTATTTGGAAAAATGCCAGGGAATCCAAAAAACAATGGAAATTGAGAACATTTTTGAAACTGAGTTTAGAATATGATTGGCTTCCTGCCAAACTCCAATTCAGTCCCACAGCAAAAGAGTAAATCATATATTTTCTTTTACAATGATTATCACTGACCTCTCTAAGCAACATACCCCATGGCCAGTGATGTGCTCATGACAACTGTGCATAAGAACATAAAAAATGCCCTTTTGGATGAGGGATCCATCCTTCTGCAGCAGCCTTACCAGCTCTGCTCCCTGGGAGTGAACACCCTCCCACTTTGGGCAAGGCCTTTTATTTCTTCTTCCCAGGCACCACCTACTCCTCTGGTGATGTAAGTTTTCCCTCCAAATCCCCTGTTAGCCAATCGCAGGGCTCAAAGGATGACCTGGGAAATGTACGCCCTGTAGTCACTCTAATACAGGCTTCCCTAGAGCCACTAAGCCTCCCTAGAGCCTGTAGGCAACACTACTATAGGCCCAGGATCATGACAGACCTATCCATGAATAGGTATGTGCATGAATCAGTTCATGAACTAAAGTTCATTACAAATTTTGGATACTTTGTGTTTCGTGAAGTTCATGGCAGGTCAACTGCCATGAACTTTCCACAGACTTTTAAGCAGTTTGTGGAGATTTGTGCCGGTTCGTGAATGGATGCATATCCAGACAGACTGTCTTGGCTCAAACTAAATGTTTACCTTGGCTCAAACTAAATGTTTACCAATCTTCAAAGCAACAGAGGTGGCAGAATTCTCCATTCTTGGAAACACCAATAGGTTACCTGTGCATTTGGTGTGTGTAGCTTGCACTTTTGAACCTGTGCCTGACATTTCCCCCAAAAGCACTTTTCTAGAGGCATCTTCTTTGGGTGGGCATAACTTGGACCCCATAAGGCCAATCCTCACCAAACATGGAAGACATGTATAGGAGTATTAAGAGGAGGTTCTCTGCAAGTTTGATGCCTCTAGCTTGCTCAGGGTTTGTTCTATACACTCCTGAACCTCCTAAATGTGTGCTTGTCATTTCCCCAGAAAGCACTTTCCTGGGGGCACCTTCTTTGGTGGGCTGTAACTCAGACTCCATAAATCCAATCCTCACCAAGCTTGGAGGGCAGGCTGAAGAGAGTCAGCTGGAGATCTCCTGCTAGTTTGGTGTCTCTAGCATGCCAGGGGGCATTCTACCACATCATGGACCTCATTAACTAAACTGGTGCATTTGGCTGCTGAAAGTTTGTGACGGTTCATGCTTCATGAACTGGCTATGCCATGAACCAAACCACATTTTCTCACTTCGTGCCCATCCATATACATGACTACGTCTAATCCCATTTTAAAGCCAACCATCATTATATCCACTGGTGGGGAATTCTATCATTTAATTACTCATTGAATGATTTTATGCTATTACAATATAGCTTAAATGTGTGTATCCTATCTTAAGACAAAGTCCTGGACTACATTGGCCTTCAGCAGTATTGGAAGCCATTTCGCTGCATATTTTAATGAGGTGCATTTACCCCTCCATCAGTATAAATTCATCTCAGTTATGGTACCTGGTTTTCTAGCAGTATGCCCGTCTTTTTGTGGTGATGATCAAAGATTGTATATGAACTGGCTTGAAAGAAAATGTACACAAATGAACATCTGTCCCATTTGTTTATTTTCTTCTGTAATGGATTTATCTCAATGAAAGTAGAAAGGCACTACTAAATAGGGTAACATCTGCCTTTCAAAATGTAATAGGAATGTGAGATGACTAAATAGAATGTATCTAATTTCAAGTGGAAAATATAAGATAGAGCTAAAATGAAGATTGACTCCAGGGCCTGATCTTAGAACTTTCTCCTATGCATTAAGCCTCAGACATCAAAGTTTCCCTCATGCTTCAATGAAGTTATGAATACTAGCTGGAAATAAAAGTTACCCTATAATATCTCCTCTTTGATACTTAGTGGATGATGCTAAGCAGCAAAATTTCCACTTTCCAAAGTTGAAATTATTATCAGTACCAGTAAAGCTATTTAATTTAGTTTTCAGTTTAATCCAGCATTGTCCAGTGGTTTGAGCTTTCAGAAAACCAATTTATCCTTTTATCTCAAAATAAAAATATTTTAACTAACAGATATTTCCTCTACATGTATCATTATTTATCCTGCCCTTCCTCCAAGGAGTATAGGTTGGCTTACATGGTTCTTCTTTACCCATTTCATCCCCACAAAATTCTGTGTGGTGGAGTGACAATAATAGGTACAAGGGAAAGACAGAAACTCCAGGAGAGCTTAAAACTAATTAAAACTAATGACTGTGACTTGGACTCTATGGGATCCAAACCCTTTTCTGTGGACAGAAGGGCACTTCTTCTTACACAAGAGGGGCTAATTTCTTAATTCCTGTGACAGAAAATAAAATTAGGAATCTCAGTTTGGGCACCAGTTTCAGGATGATTGTCAGATTTGTAGTTCTAAACATGAATGGAACTAGATCGTCCTGGCCTAGATTATCACAATGAACCCCTCGCTCTCATGCTATTTTCAGGGGAACCTGGAAGACTGTCTGTTTGAAGCAGGCCATAACCCATCAGAATATAAAACTAGGAGTCTCAAATTTGGCCATGACTTCAGGATGATAATAGGACATGCAGTATCAAAACTGAAGAGAATTGGAACATACTGACGTAGATTAACTCCAGAACATCTCTCATCTATTTGCAAAGGAAACAAAGGTTTACTCTTACGAAGCCAGGAAAGTTCAAGAAGTACAGACATGGAGGGTGGAAAACACTCCCTCCTTTACAAAGGAAAGGGAGTTTAAGAACTTCCCTGAGCTAGCAGAACCAGTGTAGTATAGGTTAGAATCTCAGAATGGAATTAAGGATATCCAGGTTCACACCATTACCACAGAAGGTTGCTGGCTAAACTTGGTCTAGTCAGACATTCTGGTGTAGTGGTTAAGTGTGCGGTTAAATGTGCCAGTTTGATGTAGTGGTTAAGTGTGTGGACTCTAATCTGGGAGAACCAGGTTTGATTCCCCACTCCTCCACTTGCACCTGCTGATGTAACCTTGGGTCAGTCACAAGCTCTGACACAGCTGTTCCTGAAAGAGCAGTTTGTGTCAGAGTTCTCTCAGCCCCACCTACCTCACAGGGTGTCTGTTGTGGGGAGGGGAAGGGAAAGAAGTTTGTAAGCCGCTCTGAGACTCCGAGTGAAGGGTGGGGTATAAATCCAATCTCCTCTTCTTCTTAGCCTAACTTATTTCACAAGATTGGTGTGAGGATATAATGTAAGCCGCTTAAGGCGGGGCATGACATTTGTTATAAATCTAATTTTAGCTGCAGTTCACCAAAAAGGATGAAATCTGTTGCTGTTGCATCATCCAATATTGGTGCAGCTCTTTTGTCAGAAAGTAGAACTGCTTGTTCACTATTCAAATTACCATTAAATATAGCAAGTGGAGTGACTGGGAACAACTCTAGTGATAATGGTAATGATTGGTAATACCCACAACCTTAGTTAATGCTGATATTGCAGTGGTCATTCACTGCTGCTGCTCTGTCTTTAACTCATGAGTTGTGGACGTACTAACATAATCCTGAAGAAAGCATTTATGTTGACTATTGTGCCCACCATAAGCACCCTTAGGACCATTAAATATAATGGACTTAGCTCATTAGTTGTTGTAGATTTTCCGGGTTGTATGGCCATCATCTTGGCCAAAACCATGGCCATACAGCCCAGAAAATCTACAACAACTAATGAACTCCAGCTGTGAAAGCCTTCGACAACATATTGGACTTAGGTCACATAATTATTACATCAGCATATACTGACCTGGCAAGCAAACAGGCAATAGTCAAGTAGAATTTTATTTATTTATTTACATCATCTATAGTCTGCCTTTCTCACTTGGACTCAAGATGGATTACACAGAGGGAGTCAATACAATCAACAAGATGGGACATTCAATAAACGATGAAATAAGATCTGGGTTGTAAAACCAACCAGACGTCTAAAAAAGACATGAAACAAAGCATAAGTGTTAACATGACAGATTAAATGATGTAAAGTTACATAGTAATATCCAATTTACATCAAAGTATACACAGCAGTATACACCACAGTATACACCACAGTCCCTAATAATTTGTCCAAGTAACTTTGTGAATCATTTTGTACAGTACTACACTATTGCCTCTGTAGAAAAGCCCACTTGAATAATTCAGTTTTGAACTGAACTGCATGCTGACCTGCTAGCCACAATGCCATCATGTTGCCATCTTCAGCACTGAAGTACAGCAGAAACTGGTCAGTTGCTCTTCCTTTGCTAACTGACTGTGATTGATGGCACAAAGAGTAGGTTGATTGGGTTCTACCTCCAGACTCCTTAGTTCAAGATTCCCTGTATTTATATAAGGAATGGGTTGGATTGTGGCCTTAATCTTGAATGGAATAAGGAGTGACTTGTTCTAGTCTTTTCACCATTTTTATTTCATTATGGGTGCGTTCAGACGTAGCCTTTACAACGGATTCTGTGCCAGTTGAAATCGATGTACCTACCGGCGTTCAGACGGGGAACATCTGTCTTCCCACTCTATCCGTTATAAAGAGCTGTACACCGTTGCACTCTGCCACTAGGTCCCTAGTGGTGGTAAACTCAGTGCAACGGTGGCTTCCGATGCAAACCGGCGTCTGATCGCTCTCCACCGGTGCCTAGCCACTTCCGTCGGAAGCCTGAGGCTTCCGGCTTTCCCCCACCATTTTAAAAAAGACTCCTAGCGGTATACGCTTGGGCGAAGCTTTGCCCTAAGCGTTTGTTTGTTTTTTTAAAAAAAGCCCTTACTGCAGCATTTCGGAGGCGTCGGGGACCTCCGGGAGGCTACTGTGCTCTTTAAACTTTAAAGGTAAGTCCTTACCTTTAAAGTTTAAATCTACTGGGGGGGGGTTGAGCATGCGCACAAATCGCCATTCTCTGAATGGCTGCCTATGCGCATGCTCAAACTGCTTTTAAAAAACAACAACAAACGCCGACGCCCGCAGCGTGTGAGCGGGCGTCCAACGGAGGGATACGGAAGAAGGAGGGTGAGTCTGATCGCGTTTCTGCCGGCATAAACTGCACCGGTTCCAATCGGTGCAGTTTCTGCCGGCAGAAAGCTCCCGTCTGAACGCACCCTCCGTGTGTCTGTGTGTGTTACTGCACTAAGTGGTTGAGTGTAGATTTGAAACAGAAAAAGTAGCACCTAGTTTAGTGCTTCTGAAATCAGTCATAAGTATACCTGTTTCTATAGTTGCCATCTTAAAAAAAAAAGCAAGCAAACATTGCATGCACTACAGCTTTTCTTTAAAATCTCTAGGTTTTTAGTATGGTTTGAGACTTTGAAAAGTACTGAACATCAACAAATGCAATCTGTCAATGATGTAACAAAACACTCAAGTAAAAACAGATTGGCAATCAAAATGGTGACCTGAATAGGAACATTCTTAAAAGCTACAGACTTATCCAATTGCAGGACGCACTGAAGCACCAGTATAGGAGAACGTGTTTCTGTCCTCCCCTCTCCCCCACAGTGGAGCCCAACTGACAGGTGAATCCATGGGGGCCTGATTGATGAAGCTCCAGTGGGTTCTGATACCATTAAGGACAATGAAGAAAAGGTAGGCTTTCTGCCTTTAAGGTCAGCCCTTCCCTGCTTTTGTGTTTTCTTTCTTTTTTATATAATAATGTTTTACTTCCTTTAGTTCTTGGTTTGTTTTTAAAGACTCTCAACTTGGCTTCATTTTTAATAAACTTTTATTACGATTTTCATATATAAAAATAAAATTGTGAAAAAAATTATAAAAAATAGGGGGGAAAGAAGCAAAAGGATTGGAGTAACATATCCTTAAAGAACTTACAAAAATTTTCTCCATGACAAAGCCCAATACAATCACTTAATACTAAATCTAAAATTTAAACATAACCACATACTCGAATATAATTTCAGTAACAAGAACTCAGTGGAATTATAATTGCAACAAAACCTGGAAGACTGGCAGGCTACCAGCAATGTCTGACCTCACTTTATCTTCTCTTGGTAAGAGATCTAATTGCTCCTTTTAAAGGAGAAGTAGAAGAGTGGTTTTTATACCCCACTCTTCATCACTACCCAAAGGAGTCTCAGAGTGGCTGCCAAACACTTTCCCTTCCTCTCCCCACAACAGACACCCTGTGAGGTAGGTGGGGCTGAGAGAACTCTGAAAGAACTGTGACTGATCCAAGATCACCCAGCTGGCAGAGTGGAAATACAAATTATAACCAACTGAATTAAAACAAAACAAATTAACCTTTTATTTTTCCTTTTTGATTAATTTTATTTTCATAACCGTGGACTATATAAACAGCTACTTTTTCTTTTTTCAGTTTGATGAAAACCACACTTAGAAGAATCTGCTGTGTAATTCTCTGCCCCCCACCCCACAGTCATTTTTTTTTTATTTCAAGCCACCAGGACAATGGCTACATCTAAAGATGTCTCAGTATTAGCAATTGTCATTAATGGTACAATTTGGAATAGTAAAATAACAGTACTAGAGTGATTGCAGCATTTCATTCAGGCTTTTTTAGTTAATACCCCAATTCATATCCCTAGTAGAAATAACTGAATATATAACCAAATTTTGAGGATTATCCAATGTAAAACAGTTCTAAGTGCTTTTGATTCTCACTGTTGAAATTCAACTACAGTTTTGTGTTGCTCCACATTTATATATCTGTCTTTATCTATATCCATCTAGGCATTATTTATGTTTGGGAGGGACTGAGACACTTTCTGCCTTGACTTATACCACTGCTGGTCTTTTGGCAGATACATTTTCATATGTTGGAATTAGACACGTCACTTGAAAAAAAGCTGATTCTTGCCCCTTTCAGCCTGTGACATGTAACCTTCCTTTGGCTCCACCAGGCCCCTTACATTCCTTAAGTGCCCCTGCATGGAAGTTGCTGCAAGCCCACCAAAGAAGATGGAAGAGTTTATTGAATGGTTGAAGTGGGAACAGAGGAGAATAGCTGCCCCCATATGGGAGAAACAGGATCAGTGACCTGGTTATGAATATAATGAAAATATACTTCTACATTACTGTGAGTCCAGGTGATCTGACAATTTGGGAGAGGTCAAAGAGCAGATATGAGCACAGAAATGCTCATAAGACTCCAACAGTAAAATGCTAAAAATTATCATCTGGATCTGCTTGAAGTCATATGGGAATCCTCAAGATTAGAAAAATGAGCAAGAATGCTGCTATACTCCCATGAGCCATGTGCTGACATCCCAAGCAGATGTCATGATTATAACTTCTTCTTACTGTAATTAAGGCCCAAGTCTCTTCAGCCCTGTGCTGGAAGTCAGTTGTCTACCACACCACCATCACCATGCACACATTCAGTTCTGCATGCCAGAAAGGGAACCTCTGACAAAAGACTTTCTCTTTTCTATGAAAAATAATAGTCACCATGTCAGTTTTTGCACTTGGAATGTTTAAAGTCTTGAGGTGATGGATATGAGCCATCAGTGAAACATTTTTATTGCATTTGAGATGACAGAACCCTGATAACAACAGCCATTATCTAAACGTCAACATCTAATGGTGGGTTATTACGGTTGTACCACACCCAGTTCAGCAGAATCAATACGGTATATGTGTTCCCATTTCATTGACACGTGTCAACATTTTAGCAGCAGCGAATTCTGCACTGCTAAACTGTCAATGAGGAAGTGAACGCTTATAAGGCACTTGACAAAGCATCAAGCACTTACAAGCAAAAAAAAAGTTAGTTTGCACAGTTCTTGCTCTGAAGTCACTGCAACTGTTTTCATAGTCAAGAATAATGTTAACATTTGAGTGTCTGAAATTGATAGTCCAGTTTGCTTCAGTGCACTAGGGATATCTTTTCACAAGTGCCAGTAAAATGAACGGAAGTTGCTTAAAGCTTTACTATTAGGTAACTGGCTTCCCCTGCATTTGGGTATAAAAAACCACTTGCAAAGTCATGTCTCCCATTTCCCATCACTCTTGCTATTTCCTGGGGAATTTATCAAGTTTCTCTGAGATGGCTGTTGTAGAGGTGAGATTTACAGTAAAAATTCTAAGCTGTCAAGTAAACTGGAACAGGAACTAAAGCTAGTCTCTTGCTCTGACTAATCTGAATCAGGAACCTAGAACTGAGTCATTGCAAGTTGATTATGCACTCAGCTTTATTCCAGTACAGCTAAGTATAACATGAACTTAGAGTGAAGGGGAGTAGTATGTTTGCTCTTTTCTGATTTGGGTTGGGCTGAGATCCATTGAGTCTGGTTGGTTCAAAAAATAAGATAGACAGAGTAAGGTTGATATATCTTAGTAATAGTCTAGAGGAATCTGCCACTCCTCAGTTTTTGATAAAGAATTATTGGGCATGCTGAAAAAGGGAAGAATGTTACAATTCTGTAGACAGACCAATCCTAACAATTAAGGAATTGCACAGTCTGTCTTTCTCCTTCCCTGCTAGCATTTAAGCACCAAGTTCCCCCCCCCTACAAAGCGCACTTTCTTTAGAGTTCCCCCCATGAGTGCATGACATGAGGCCAGAGAGATGTAGCCCCTTGTTGCATACACTATCATATCATGTGACTGGTCTGGGATTTATGTGGTGCTTGGGAGGGCTGCAATTGACTGCAAACTTAGTTGGTATTCTATCTGGGGCTAGGGCCACAGCCCCAACCCTCAGCTGACCACCCTGATGGCCCCAGACTCCGCAGCAGTCGCAGGGCTGACCCCAGCCCTATGGACTCACCAGGGCCTCTGAAAGACAGCCGGCGGCTTCAACTGAGCACCAGTGGGGCTGAACATTAAGGACAGTCAGTGATGGCAGCAGCAACCAGAGGAGGATCCACCGCAGTCCTGGCCACAGCACCCCAAGAGGAGCCAGCCACAACACACCAGCAACAGGAGCCCAGCATGGCAGAAACCAGGGCTATTTTTGGTCAGGAACACACAGGAACAGAGTTCCGGCTGGCTCCCGAGTTGGTCACACCCAGCAGGAACTCATTAGCATAATAGGCCACACCCAACAGCAGAAACTCATTAGGATTGGCTACATTAGGGATGTGTGGCCTAACATGCAAAGGAGTTCCTGCTACAAAAAAAAAAGCCCTGGGTTTTGACAACAAATAAGGTAAACAGAATAAGAAGCAAAAGGTTACTTCTGGTAACATGGGGGTGTGGCATAATATGCTAATGAGCTGTGCTGTCAAGGTGTGGCCTAATATGCTAATGAGTCCCTGCTGGGCTTTGTCTACACAAAAAAGCCCTGGCAGAGACCATGGGCTGCATCCAGAAGTGGCAGGTGGAGCCGCAGGACAACAGCTCCGCAGGAACAACAGGCACAACCTCATCAGCCACTGAACCCACCACAGCCCCAGGAGGCACCAGGGAAAGCCAGCCTTCAACAAGAGCCCAGGGCAGCAGCCCTGGGCCCAGACCAGGGACAAGTAGCAAGAGGGAGGCAGGAAGGGTGGGCCAGGCAGGCCCCACCCCCACCCCACCATAAGAGGAGGGCAAGGAGCCGGAGCTTCAGTTCAGGTGGAGGCTGGCTGGAGATGCTGGCCTGGGGTTGACAGGTGGAAGCAAGGCCCAGGGGAAGGCAGAAGAGGTGGAGTCAGCAGGGAGGAGGGGGGCATAAAAGGAGGAAACAGGCTGGGGAGGAGCAGGGCTGGAGGTTTGTGGCTGAAAATGAAGTCTTCCAGATGGGAAGCAGAGATTTTAGGTAATACAGAATCTCCTCCCTTCCCATTCTGAGGCCTGTGGAGCATCCCGACACTGGTGTGCAAGACAGCAGAAAGCAGTGTCCCCCCAGGGGTGGTCTTGGGATGTGACACATTCTAAGCTTTGTCTGGGACTGGTGGTGGACAGAGGGGTATGGGGGAACTTTTATTTTCATTATCTATGTATTCCATGGGATTTAAAAAAGAAGAAGAGGCTAGGGTTATCATTGGAATAACACTGTGTCTGCACCAGCAGTGTGACTGGGGCTAGGGAGGCTTAACTGGCCAATCACATGGCCACTCACAGCAGGTCACTGGCACCGATCATTTGTATGCTGGTACTGGAGTTACATTGACCTGACACTTTTGCAGCTTGGTACCAGTGTATCTCTAGATGTGCCAGAATATCTTGAAGGTACACCAGCATACTTTCAGGTATACCAGCAAAGATTTTAGTCACCATCCTAAGGAGTTCAAAGGCAGGATGGTACTCTGAGAATTCCAGTACAAGATGAACTGATTTGGGGATTCCATATTGCTTGTTCTCTTAGATTCTGCAGGACTTTAACCATATCACATATTCAGAAACTTTGATTAATATAATACCCCCGTTCCCTTTTTATCCCCTTAACCACCATGAAGATTTTTTGGTATGGGTTAAAATGCCTCACTTCCCCCCACTCCTTGTTTCATTCTCTATAGCAGTGCATATAAATCCCAGAATTTATGTTGGACAGAGCATGAAAAATAAGGAAATGTGTTCCTAGATATGTTCAGGTTGACATATGTTTGACAAACTGAATATCTAATTCAGTCCCCTCATCACAGGGAAACATTAGCAGTCAAGTTGTTTGCAGTATGCAGGCTTGAATGTAACTACTTTGGAGTTAGGCAGTTCTGCATCTAGCATTCACTCCATGTTTTCTCAACTGGGAGGGAAAAGTGCAGTTTGAAACCACCTTCAAATACCTCAAGGCAATGCTGTACTGACTGCAAAGTCAGCCCTGAACAACCATAAATCTATGCAGAAGGTATCATAATATCTGATGATCAAAGGAAGTGAAAGCAGCATGCAATGCAGAGGGGGTTTCAACGTGGGCTTCATAAAACAACAGAGGGACAAGCCAATGCAGAATCAGCCTAAATAATGACTCTTTGGCTAGTACACTAACCTCATTGCACAGGCACATGAATGCATGAAGCTTGCCTAATGTTAACCCTGTCTGGATTGCACATAGCAGGGAAGTGGGTACAAATATGCTGGCCCTGCTCCCCACTTCACAGCTTGTTAGCATGGTGTAGAGTAAGTGTATATGTATATGTGCCATTGCTATGAAACACCGCTTTTTAATGTTCCTGATCACAAGGAGGGAGGCTTACTCCATATGTAAACACTGAACTTATGGCCATGTGGAGGTAAGAGGCAGGACCAACAAATTCACACCCACTGTATCCTTCCACATGTGTTGATCGTATGTGTGATTGGTACATATGTACAAGGCTACTGAGTCAGACCATTGGTCTCTCAAGGTCAGTATTATCTGGTCTACAAATCAGACCTGACTCTGGCTCTGTAGTAGCAGCTGGTGATCAGGAAATACCACTGGAATAATTGGGTAGGGACTGGGGTCTTTTGACCTATTTTGTCCTCTAGAAGTCACTGAGGCTGGCAAAGATCTGCAGCTCCTTTAGCGTCTGGAGATCCTGTGAGCATTGGACAGAGCCAGCAATTTCTATCCTGCTTCCTTAACAGCAGAGAAGCCCAATTTCATGTTCAGGAGCATATTACTTGCAGAGATATGGCTTAAATGGTTCCATAGTATTGTGCTGACAGGTGACACTTAATTTCTGTCCAGATCACTTGAGCTTTGTTTGACAGAAGAAAGCATATTTACCAAGTCTCAAATTTTGTGGTGAAGTGAAATCCAATCCCAAAGGGAAATTGCATAGATAACAAATTGCTTGAGTTGAATCTATTGTATTGATTAAATGGTTCCATGAGCTCCTGCAATAGCAGATATACTCATATCATGATGTTTCCACTCAAATTACAACAGGGAGAAATCATTATGGATTGTCTAGCGGTAAGGCTGGCCTTACTCTCTGCACAAATGCAACTTTTTCTCAAGTATATGTTCCACTAACTGGCTGTCTATGATGAAGTTCATGGAGGTCAGGAGGGGGGACCCAGCAAAACTCAGCAACAAACAACTTGTAGGCCATTTTTGATTATTCCAGAAAAAGTTGTAAATTCCTTCACCCAAAGTACTCCACACTTTGATATCAAAGGCATAGGCTTTTTTCAGTTGCTAAGCCTCTCTTATGGAATAATCTTTCAGAAAAGGTGCAACCTTTTCATTCTCTGGCCTCCTGTCAAAAAGCATGACAAAATATTCTTTATTTCACAGGATTTTTCTAACGCAATTTTTGTTTTTGCTGAGCCTGATGTAATTTGCCTGTTGTTGTGTTACTAATATATCTAATTCTGAAAAGAGCCTCATCTATAGATACATAATCCAGAGAATGGCACTATGAACAGATGAGGTAGATCTTTCTACAAATCTGAGAAAAGCCCCATGTTTGCAGAAAAATCTGTATCATCCTCCTGTGGTTGCAATGTCTGCGTCACATCTGGCCTGTTTGGGTTGGCTAACTCTGGCGCTTCTCCTGCAAGTCCATGGGGTGTGTCACTGGCCTGCCTCTGTTAGTTAACTATCATACTCAGGTTCCTGCAGCCCTGGCAGCTCTGTTTCCCACTCTTCTGAGATTGCTGACTGTAAACCTGTATCTGCTGGTAGTAGGTGGCAGCAGAGCTGGTCGATGTGCCTCTTAAGTAACCGGCCGTCCTATGTTGATACCTCGTAGGACAGGGGTCCTGTGACTCTGGTCACTCTGGCGAGAACCCAGGTGGGACCGCCGGAGAAGTTTCTCATGTAGACGAGGTCACCCGGGAAGAATCCGCAGGGTGCCTCTTGGCTCTCGGTATGTGGGCGTTGCTCTGGCACTCGGTCTGGGTGCAGCCTATCAAGATGGGTGGTTAGGCGTAGGCCCATGAGGTGTTCTGTGGGGCTGTGGCTGGTGGAAGTGCTCGCAGTTATATGATGGCCAAAAAGGAAGGCCACCAGCCGGTGATCCCAGTCCCCATGGATAATCCGCCAGAGGAACTCCTTTGTGACTTTTACCATCCTCTCAGCTTAGCCACTGGTGGCTGGGTGGAAGGGAGCGGATTGGATGTGCCAAATTAGGTAGTGGTCCAGGAACTCCTGGAACTTGCTTGATGTGAAAGCCATTCTATTGTCCGTTACAATGGTGTCGGATAGGCTGTGGGTGCATAGAATCCATCGGAGGGCCCGAATTACTGCCTTCAAAGAGGTTGAGGTGACCAGCACTACTTCCAGCCATTTGGTGTAGGAATCCACCAAAATGAAGAAAATCTGTCCTTGGAAGGGGCCAGCAAAATCCAGATGTAACCGTGACCATGATTTGTGGGTGGATTCCCACTGTTGCACCGGTGCCTTAGGAGGCTCTGGTCGGGTTTCTTGACAAGCCTGACAGTGCTTTACACAGTCCTCAATTTCACTGTCCATGCCGGGCCACCATACGTAGCTGCAGGCCAGCACCTTCGCATGATTCCCAGATGTGTTTCATACAGCGTTGCGAGTACTTGCTGGCGTAACAAGGTGAGCACCACCACACGGCTTCCCCACATCAGGCAACCTTTGTGTGTAGAAAGTTCATCTCAGTGGGAGGAGAATGCTGTGAATTCTGGGCCCACCCAGCTGGTGGGCTAGCTCCTCCCCACCCAGTCCAGAACGTGGGAGAGGATCTGGTCCCTGGCGGTGTGGTGGGACATGTCAGACATGTGGGGAGGTCCTCGAGGAGCAGGATGGGATGAGTTGGGGCTGGATCGCAGGAGGGAAGCGACAGTTGGCTGAGGACATCCACATGACCCATTGCCTTCCCGGGGTGGTACATGAGCGAGTATTGGTAGCCCGACAAGAAGATGGACCAACACAACACCCTGGGGGACAACATCTGTGGTGTCTGATGATCTGGGGCCAGCAGTCCCAGTAACGGTTTGTGGTTGGTCACGATGGTGAAGGGCCACCCATAGAGGTAGTCGTAGAATTTCTTCACTTCTGCCACAACTAGCAGTGCCTCCTTGTTGATCTGTGCATAGTTTTGTTCAGCCGTAGATAGAGTACGGGAGTAGTACACCACTGGAACCTCTCTGCCATTGGGTAGCCGATGGCCAAGGACTGCACCAACCCTGTAGTGGGAAGCATTGCAGGTGAGGATGACTGGCAATGCTTCATCAAAGTGGACAAGGACAATGTTTGAGGTGAGCAGTTCTTTGACTGTGTAGAACGTGGCAGCCTGCTTCTGACCCCATATCCAGGGGGCCCTCTTGTCCAGGAGATGAAGCAGGCACTCAGTGACTGCCGCTTTGTGGGGCAGAAATGAATGATAAAAGTTCAAGAGCCCCAAGAAGGCTTGGAGTTCTGGCTTGGATGTGGTTGCCGGAGCATTTACGATGATGCGGACCTTGTCAGGAGCTGAATGAATGCCCTGCACATCCACAGAGAACCCCAGGAACTTGACTCACGGGACCCCCAGTAGACATTTTTCCCTCTTGACCTTGAGTCCAGCTGCTTGAAATCATTTAAGGACAGCAAGCAGTCTCGTGGCAAAGTCCTCCTCCATGGGCACAGCAATTAAAACATTGTCAAAGAAGGGCTGCACCCCAGGTATTCCTTTAAAAAGAGAATCCATTAGTTTCTGGAAAATTCCCAGGGCTACACTGACCCCATACTGCAGCCGCCACACCTGGAACACACCCCTGTGTGTCACGATTGTCTGTGCCTCCGCCGTCGCATCATCGACTGGGAACTGCTGGTATGCCTGAGCTAAGTTGACTGGGAACTGACCTGGTATGCCTAAGCTTCCCAAAAACCTGGGCGCCTGCTAGTGAAGCCAGAACGTGGCTAACCACTGGGACTGGATATGCATGGTCCTGTAAGGCCTTGTTTATAGTACATTTATAGTCCGCGCAGATGCAGACATCACCGTTGGGCTTCACCGGTGTCACGATTGGGGTTTCCCATAAGGTGTAAGGCACTGGTTCCAAAACCCCTTGGGCCACTAACCTATCCAGCTCTTCGTCTATCTTTGGTTTTAGGACAAACAGGACACATCGGGCCCTCAGCCGTATGGGCCGTACATCTGGGTTGAGTTGTAGGGACACAGGGGGCCCGGTGTAGCTGCCGAGTGTCCCATCAAAGACCGCTGGGAACTCGTCACACACACCCTGAAAGTCTTTAGTGGCCACATGATGCACCCCGTCACCCAAAACCCCAGGGGCGTGAACCAGGCAAGTCTAGGAGACTACCACCCACCACCAGCAAGTCCAACAGTACTTCAGAGTTCTAGTACTATACTCGGAACTTGTCCTCCCCTATGATGGGCACCTTTTTGAACGTGGCATGCTTCATGTCTGCCACCGTGATGCTGGAGGATTCAAGGAAAAACTCAAATTGGCCGAGGTAGGACTCCCAGTCCTCTGCAGTGGTGACAAATGCGTCAAAATATCCTGGAGCTGCAGCCATGGTCCCAGTAGTGGTGTGATGCACATGGCACTAGAGCTCGGAGTGTAGTGTGGTGCTAGAGGGCGCTGGGCTGGCTCAACAGGATCCCACCATCGTCACCAGTGAAATATACTGGGTTCAAACACATTCAGTGATCAGCTCACATTTATTAGTGATTTCAGCAAAGAAAGACTGAAAGCCCCTGGCTGAAGCCAGGCTATATGCATGCAAAAGGTAACACACACCCCCCACACACACACACTCCCAATGATAGGCTATTTACAAGTCCTTATCTGTCCATTGGTCTACTTTAGGATCCTTGCTTCCCTACTGGTGTCTTCTAGGATCCTAGCCAGCTATTGTTATGGATCTTTATAGCCTGACTAACCCAATACATTACAGTGCCCATTGGGGAGAAAGGTGAGGCATAAATGAAGTAAATAAATAATAAATAGATCTGAAGATTGGGGAGCATATAAAATAAAGGTTGGTTAGTGAGTAGGAAGGAGAGGAAGAAGCAGGGAAGAGGGAGAGAAAGTGGGGGTGGCAGGATCAGAGAAAGAGGAATTGGATGTGGGAAGGGAATACAGAGGGGAAATGAACTGGCCCCTGCAAGGCCGTGTGGGTTTTCAACTTGTTTTATAGATTCAGGTGGGTAGCCATGTCGGTCTGAAGCAACAGAACAACGTTTGAGTTCAGTGGCAAGCCAGAAAATATTGTCGTTAGTTCTTGTAATGTACTCCGCCATGACCACGTGTGCGACCGTTGGGCCATGCGGTCATGCAAAGTCCTGAAGCTTCGCTCTGATAGAACAATAGCCAAGCGGATGCTAGCCCGCACCTATCAGAGGGCCAGGTCCGCAGCCGAGAGCCTATGGGACTCTCGACTACTGTATATAGCCTATAGGGAAGTAGGGGGTGTGTTTTGGTGGAGGGTTTTCTGTGCATATATACGGGCCTGCAAGCCGGCTTACTTTGTCTTGTTCTATCCGAATAAAACTACTTTGCTGAAATCACTCAACGCTTCTCAGTACTTTTCAGTTCTAATACCCAGAATTAAACTTTGTTGGTCTTAAAGGTGCCACTGGACCTATGGAAGGTATGGGATATATATTTGATAAACCAAATACTAAAATAAAAAAGAAACAGTCTTCCAGTAAAGTCCTAGCCCAGCTCCCAATAAAGAGGGCACTGTATAACACAAAAATTCCCAGCTCCCAATAAAGAGAACACTGTACAACACAAAATGAATAAATAATCAAATTGGAGTAATAAGAAAAACGAATAACTTTTAAAAAAATGTACCTAAAATAAAAATATATTGTATACATACCTGTACTTACTAACTCAATTTATACAGCCTGTCACATCTGTAGGATGACTGGTATATTTTAATAGAAGAAGTAATCGTTCCCTTGCCTGTATGTATAAATAAAATAAGAGAAGACTTAGACTCTAATAAGTAATGACTTTAATAAAAATGAGTTGCTGGAGTCCAATGGAGGTTTTATTGGGGGGTTCAGTCTTCATTTGAGGCAACTAATGAACATGCATATTACAAACAGCAATAATTGCTGTGCACAGTGGCTGACCTGAGAGGGGGAAACTTACTCATATGAGCAGTTTACTTTTATACCCTATGTAACAGCATGGCTATAAACTGAAGGAAAATCATGCTCCACTCCCCCCCACACACACAGAGAACTTGTTATTTTGAAATTAGTCTCAGTGTCTCATTGAAATTAATTCTCAGAAAACAACATAAAACATTGGACAACTAAGTGTGGCTCTCCAGTTGTGAAACAGTCTTCAAAGGCAGCCAAGGCAAGGTGGTATGGACTAAAGCTGTGATGCTGAGGAAGATGGCGTTGATGCCAACCATTTCCTTGATGAGACATGTCCCTGTAGGAAATAAAGTCAAGCCCTACGCTCGCTCACAACTTTAATGCCTGTAGCTCACAAAGTAGAATTTTTGCTCACAAGACTCCGCAGCTTAAAGGGAACACTGGTGTTGATGCCAACCATTTCCTTGATGAGACATGTCCCTGTAGGAAATAAAGTCAAGCCCTATGAGAACACCTCTCTCATTTTCTGCCCCAGGGTTTAAGCAGCCTGGAGGAGACATTTTCAGTCGTGGAAGTCACAAGGGGAGGAAGAATTAACCCCATTCATCAGAATTGTGGTCCTGATCTAATCATCCCTCAAGCTAACTTTAACAGATCACTTACATGACTGAGGAGTTAAACACATCTCCAGCATCATGTGCGCTTTGGCCTTTAACAGTTGAAAAAAAGCCAGAAAATATTGTCTTGACTGTTGGTTTTATTTTGTAAACAAATAATGGTGCTGGTGGACAGCAGTCTTGACAGTGGGCTCTGAAATATCAGCAGAGTCTTTCTTCTACTCTTTGACGATTCATCCCACTCTTTGCATATTTTTCATGCATAATATGCACATACACCCCTCATGTGGTGAGAGCTGGTTTCCTATTCTCTGCCTTATTCTTTACAGGCCCAGTTTCCATGCAGCCCAGTTCCCTTACTCAGGCATCTGGAGGGGGAGTGTACTTTTCCTTTTCCATAGGTAAAGGTTCCCTTGCTCAAAAGCCAGTCGAGTCCGACTCTAGGGTTGTGGTGCTCATCTCCGTTTCAAAGCCGAAGAGCCAGTGCTGTCCGAAGACGTTTCTGTGGTCATGTGGCCAGCATGACCAAGGTGCACAGAATGCTGTTACCTTCCCACCAAACTGGTACCTATTTATCTACTTGCAATTTCTTGCTTTCGAACTGCTAGGTTGGCAGGAGCTGGAACTAGAGACGGGAGCTCACTCCGTCATGCAACAACTCGGGTCTCGAACTGCTGAACTACTGACCCTCCAAGAGCCTGCAGTTCAGGGTCTTAACCACTTGAGCCACCGCAGCTCTTTTCCATAGGCAGGAATAAATCACCAATGGAGAAGACAGAAAATAATGTTTATGGAATCAGGATTAAGCTGCACAAGTGCCAGACTCTAGAAGCTCACAGAAACTGGCCAGCTGCCATAGATACTGAATTTCTGCTGAATACACGCTTAAGTGAACACTGCTGCAGAAGCAAACTTGCCTACAATTACAGTATATCATAGTTTAGAATGTCAGATCTAGTTCTCTGCACACTTTTCACAAAAGTTCAAATTTCTCCAGTCACTCTCTCCCCTTTCTGTCCAAAGAGACAATTTATGATTAAGCCATCAAATCTGGTTAGTATCTCTTTACTAAGGATGATCTCAAAGTCACTTCCTTATATGTCACCCATAACAAAGGTTGAGGCACCTGTGGATTAATGAATGAAGGGCATCTAAATATGAATACCTTATTACCCCAACATGAAAGATACATCTTTCTTTCCTTTTATTGCCTTTTTACACTTCACCCCTTTTCAAGTAATCTGTTGAGAAAATAATTACCATAAAGAGAAGAAGGCTTGATAAGCACTTCTGATGTTCATAATTACAGGGATCTTTCAGGATAAATCATGTCTTCTCTTCCTTGTACTGATGTTTATTTTGCTATATTCTCCTTCAGCTGTAACAGAAGAGGGCAAAATTCTTTAGCTGGAGGCAATCTTCTTGCAACCAAAATATGTTTTCTATGACAGCAGACATAATGCACATTTGCTGCTTGAATGATTTCTTTCCTTCCATCTCGCTCAACATGACTCCCTTGGTGTAGTAATCAGAATAGACTTGCTAGACTGAGCATTTGAAAGATGCCTAGTTTGCCAGATGCCTAAAAATGTATTCTGATCCTATGCATATTTAATCAGAAACAAATTTAGTGTGGGGCTTATTCCCAAATAAGCACACACCAGGAATGCTGTGACCATCAAGTTGAAGATTATTGACATTGGTATTTACCATGATCACTATCCAGTTTCACACATCTAACCACTCTTTGGATCCCCTTAATGCTTTTGCTGGTAATCTAAATCAAATGACACATCGAGTAGATTCATACCTACACAGTATCCATTCCTTTTTTGCATAATTTGCTCTATATGCCACAGGATCATGAGCTCATGAAGTCAACCAATCAGAACAGCTCTCCACCATGACGCAGAGCAAAACGCTCACGGTTACCTAGAATGTGGAGTGCCACAGGGGCTGATCTTCTTGCCAATGCTGTTTAACATCTATATGTGCCCCCTCACCCAGTTAGTCCAGAGTTATGGGCTGGGTTGCCATCAGTATGCCAATGAAACTCAGCTTTATCTGTTAATGGATGGTCATCCATTCCTGGAAAACTGGCTGAGGCTTTGGATGCTGTGGCTGAATGGTTGCGGCAGAGTCGATTGAAGTTAAATCCATCGAAGATGGAGGTCCTGTACCTGGGGTCATGGGGGGGTTGAGGTGGGCACCAGGCTTCCCACACTGGAAGGGACACCTTTGGTGCTGGCCCAGTCAGTGAAGAGCCTGGGAGTAACACTGGATACCTCCTTATCTATGGAGGCCCAAGTTGCTGCAGTTGTCAGATCTGCATTTTTCCATCTTAGGCTACAAAATTTTGTCTTCCTTATTCCATGAAAGCAACACTGAAAAGTTGGATGCAGCCGTAGTGCAAGTTTTTGGCTTCCAGTTGAAAGATGCTTCTGGGTATTACTGTACTGTGTAGTTAATGTGGAAAAGGAGCTCATGTGGTTTCCTAGGCCAGTTTGTCAAGTGCAGTATGTTTGAAATTTCACAGAAACAATCCAAAACACTTAGAAAAAATGAGCCTTTTGTTCCCTCATCACTCCCGTGATTCATAACATAGATTCATAAGACATTTACAACTGAGAAATAATTTCCACTAGTCTTTATGATAAAGTTGCCTATTACATTTCATTATAAACATGTCTGTCATTCTACTGAACCTTCTATGAACCTTCGACACCCTGAACCTTTTATCCTCTGAGCTATGGAACAGCAGCAGAGTCCTGCAACCCTGTAGTATATTAGTTTAGTACATGAAGGAAAATCATACTAGGGAATCCTATGAGGAAGGGAGAGGGGACTGAGGGCTAGGTGTGAATTGTTCCTGTAGAGGTTGCTTTACTGCCACTTTCTTTTAGGGCCCCTGGTCTGCAGCAATCTAAAATTTGAATCTCTGCCTTTTACTGCAGATTGCAATGGCAAATAGCAGTTTGTATGTCTTTAGAGTGCCACTGGACTTGTGTTTTATAAAAGAAACAATTTATTTCACAGCAGGTGGCACCTGGGAAGCCTCAGGCTTCAGCATCTGCTCCTACCTTATCCCCCCTCCTGCTAATGCCAGCTCTTCACTGGAGCACAGTGCTTCTTACTTGCATTGCTGACAAAAGCAGTCTAGAATGATGCCAAGTTCAATGGAAGTGAAAGGAATGATTAGGTTCAGGAGAAACAATATGTCACATTCCCCCTGTATGTCTTCAGCATAAGGATAACCAAGACTGTTTTGGTGACAGATCCAAATCAGAAACTGAATGAAAGTGGGTCTGGATAATCAGTTTCATCCAAATGCATGTGTATTTGAGTGGCTAACATCTACTAAATGTATTGTCTCAAATGGAAAGATCTATGATTGGTTGATAATAGTTACAATTATTGGAAAGCTTTTAAATGTGTAGCTTCATAACAACATCCTTTAAGGTAGCTAGAGTTTGAAACATGCCTTCTTGCAATAAGGAATTTACTATCTCCTAGACTCACAGAAATGTCTTCGGACAGCGCTGGCTCTTCGGCTTGGAAACGGAGATTAGCACCGCCCCCTAGAGTTGGAGTCGACTGGCTTTGGAGCAAGGGAAACCTTTACCTTTACCTTTAGACTCAGCTGATTTCTATATCCTTAGACTCTGCCAATTATACATTACCAACCAAGAATGACAACGTTTGGGCAAGCAAGTGGTAGGATGCCTTTCTCTGGTCAAAAACACCACATTAAAAATGTAACCTTCTATATCTTTTTCAATGAATGTGTAACAATCCCATGGTTGTCATGATAGTTCAGCACCAGTGGCATACCAAGGGGGAGTCTGCCCCACCTTAGCTTAAGGTTTCATCCTGCTGTCTCCAGCCAATTTTTTTTAAAATTTTTAAAATGCAGTTCTGGCTGCACCCACTAGGGGAGCAGGGACATCTGAGCATAGCAAAAAGCACTGTAAGATCAGCTGGACTTCCCTTTTCATCAAGACTCAAGCAAACTTCCTTAACAGATCATGCTAGTAACTTCTCCAATACTTAAGCCTTTCTCTCTCCCTTTCCTTGCACCCAGCTAAGCCAGATTTTGCAAAACAGTAGTTAGGGTGTTAAAAAGGTAAAGGTAAAGGTTCCCTCCCCCTCATGGATCACTGCCTTGTCGTGGCGAGGGGGCTTGCGCAGTTCAATGAAGCTGTGGGCTATGCCGTGAAGGGCCACCCAAGAATCAGGTCAGAAGGTGTCCAATATGCTACTGAGGAAGAGCAGAGGGCAAGTACAAGTAACCCCAGAAAGAGTGAAGTGGCTGGGCCAAAGCCAAAAGGACACTCAGTTGTGGATGTGTCTGATGGTGAAAGG
>NW_015168046.1:197901-205390 GCF_001447785.1 Gekko japonicus
GGTAGTGTGTCTCTTAACATCCAGTCTGGTGAAGCTTGCAATCACTATTTTGTGATGATTTGGCTAGTGTTAGTAAAATATAGTACAAAGGCAGACTCCTAGTTCTCAAAAGTGCCTTGTAGATGTTTGGGATGGTCAACTGTTGGGTTTCAAAATGGAGAACAGAAATCTTAACATCCAGTCTGGTGAAGCTTGCAATCACTATTTTGTGATGATTTGGCTAGTGTTAGTAAAATATAGTACAAAGGCAGACTCCTAGTTCTCAAAAGTGCCTTGTAGATGTTTGGGATGGTCAACTGTTGGGTTTCAAAATGGAGAACAGAAGCCCTTGCAAGTGCCTGCTCAGAACAAAACTGGTGTGATGGAATTGTTTTTTCACCATCAAGTCACAACGTACTTGTGGCGGCCCTGAAGTGTTTTCAAGGAAAGAGATGTTCAGAAGTATTTTGCCATTGCCTTCTGAGATCTGATGAGATCAGACTATCCTGGGGCTATCCAGGACTCAGGGCTGGGCTGAGAGCCGCCCTGAGCCCACTGGGGAGGGCGGGATATAAATGTGAAAAATAAATAAATAAATATAAATAGAGTAATGTGACTGTCCCAAGGTCACCCAGCAAGCTTCCATGGCATGAGTGGGGTTTCAAATCTGGATTTCCCAGATCCTTGTCCAACACCATAAGCACTACACCATGCTGGCTCTCATCATGGAATAGCATGTTGGAATTTGATTTTTTTTTTCCTGGCATGATTATATATACGAAGTTAAATACAAGAATTTTTTCACTGTCTGCCTTTCTTTTCTGGACATTGAATACAAAGTTTGGATTCAGAGGCACCTTTAAGACCTAACTGTGTTCTGTGCTTCAGACCAACATAGCTACCCACCTGAATCTATTTTCTGGCCATTATTATTACTCATTTTACTTCATGATTACTACTGAAAATAATTTTGTCATATAGAGGATGGGCCCTGACATGGATAGCCGCAGCCAAGCCTGATCTTGTCGGATCTCAGAAGCTAAGCAGGGCTGACATGGAGGCAGGCCATGGCAAACCACCTCTAAACGTCTCTTTCCTCGAAAACCCTCTGGGGTTGCCATAAGTAATCTGTGACTTGATGGGAAAAAAACAGAGGGGTGGTGTTAAAAAATTATCCACTCCGTATGCCAAATAGGTTTGGTATGCCACTGTCTTGAACAAACCTCCACACCAGGTACAAAACACCATAGCCAGCTCAGATAGAGATTCTGTTCAGCACTAATGGTGTCCCCAATCTGTGCTCCTTATCAGAATCATGTGTAAACCCTTCATCTTCCAGTGTATCTGGAGAAACAAATGGAACTCCTGCAGACTAATGTAACCCCCAGCCTTTGAGTCTACACTGGTGCTGCAATAAGTGCTCATGGAAAGGCATGGTTGGGATGTTCCCTCTAAGCTGCAGAGCCTTGTGAGCAAAAATGCTATTTTGTGAGATACTGGCATTAAAGTTGTGAGCGGGTGATTTGACTAATGCATAAATTAGTTTGCTCCGGAGGCATCCTTCCTGAGCAAATACAAAAATGTGTGAGCTGGAGGCTAAAAGCCTGTGAGCTAGCTCACACTAACTCAACTTAGAGGGAACACTGGTTGGGATAAGCTAATATTCTGTCAAAACTGGACCACAGTGAGACATCCTGTTGAGCACATCCTCCTGACAGGGGACTGCTATCAATGATACATGTCTGGCGGATTGCAAGTCAATGATAAGAAGCTGAGTAGTAACTTTGCATAAAATGCTATGTAGGCAAGAACTATTACTTTTTATAGGCCATCCTTTCTGCCAGAAGAGTCTCATTTACATAGTGTGAGTTGAGCTGGAATACATATTTTCTCAATACTATTAAACTAGTATCTGTTAGCAACTTTAAAAAGTGTTGATGCCAGAAAGTGCCTAAAAGTGGATCCATCTGTGGCTTTTCATAAATAAGATCTTTCTCTATTTTTAGAATCACTATTTCAGCCTAAAAATCAATGTCAATTTTCTTCAGCACTTAAAGCATTTAATTAATTAACATTTCAATAAATACTCCAGAAACACAGATAAGAAAAGGATGGGAACTTTAAGATGTACATAATTAAATTATCATTTATTCTAGCAAATGTTTGCTAAAAGATGCTGAGATACAGTAGCAAAAAATGTTTCTGGACTTTCTGAGCTGTAGTGTTGAATATTGTCCATTATGGTTTGTAAAAAAAATGATACTCCTGTATCACAAACCTAAAATCCCTAAAATACTTACTGCTATTTTAGTTTAATTTAGGGATACAATCAATTTAGGGATGTTACTTTGTGTTTTTGTCCTGACTCTCGTGGTCATGTACAATGAGTGTGAATCTTCTAAGTACTTTCAGAAATATAACCTGTTAATTCATTCACATATGCTGTTGCTACTTCTAACAGACTTACACTGCAATTCTAAACAGAGGTACACTGTTCTAATTACATTGATGTCAGTGTGTTTAGAAAATGTAATTCTTCCATAGGATTTCAAGATTCTCCCAACACCTTTTGCTGTACTATTGCCTAGATTCTCCTAACATCCTCTACTTGTCATAAACAAAGAACAAGGACATATGAAACCAGAGGGTCCTCATCAGCTGCATCTTAGCACCCCCCCCCTTTTAAAAGGCACTAAAATATTGATATATTGATACAGTGTTGTAATCTTAGGTCACGTGGGTTCGTCTTCAGGATGGGGGGAGGAGAGAGAGTGGCTTGACAGTAACAACAGTCCAATAATTGAAAAGTGGGCTGGAAATGGGAGGGTCAGCAAGACAAAGCAAAGCCACAGAAACATTATGCAATCTGAAAAAGGCAACTAAAAATCTACTTACAGGAAAAAAAATTGGGGTAAAAGTAACCTCACAGGAACTGGATGAAAATTGGGAGGGGGGAACTGAAGTGAAAAGTAAGGGCACAAAAATGTGTGCAGAAATCAGGAGATAAACCAAAACAGTATGGGGCCAGAACAGACAGGGGGAAAACAAGTGGAAAGGCTTTCTGACTCCATAGCTTCATAGCTCTTTCTCCACTCTCTCTCTCTTCCCATCTTTTTCTCTTTCTCTCCCCTATTCCATTTTCTACTCTCTTTCTCTTTCCAGCCTTTTTTGGCAATTTAACTTCAGCACCCCCATTCACCACTTTCTCTCCCCTCGGCTCTCCTGTCCACTTTCTCTCCCTCTCTATAGTCACTGTTTGCTTTTACTTGGGATTTCCTAGACTCAGGCAAATAAATAAATTCATTTTATAGGTGGGCAACTGAATAATCCTGGGTGAGAGGCACGAACTGTTGTTTACCTAAGACATTAATGACTACAGAAATATTCCAGTTCAAGCAGTTTATGCAGCAAATTGCACAGAGTTGTCACGTATCATTAGTGTGGTGATTTATCTACACGAGCATTAAAATCTGGCCTTACAATAAATCTGTCTTCTTCCCCCCCAAAAAAAACCCCACACCATGTCGTATGAATAAACAGCCCTTTCTAAATGCATGATGTATTTTCAACTGCTCTATCTGTGTCTGAAATGGAGTCTATTGATTTTTGTGGAAGCCAATTATTGTGGTAGCAAGGCACTATGATTGCTATTAAGTACAATATTGTATGGACAGTGACATAGTCAGTGCTATTAGTTAATGTGCAAGATAATATCGACCATCTATTTTCAACAATAAATATAACTATGCTAGACACAGGTGTTTGTTCAGCATTTTATTTTGACATCTGCACATCAAAAGTCATCCTGGGAACAGATCTACATAACCATTGTTATTAGAATTTATAGGCATGATTTCTATCTTTTATTTCTTTAGACTGTTATTTGGATTGCAATTTCTATAACTTTAGTCTCCAGGAGGAAAATATCAATGTTACATTAATAATCAGAGACAAGAGAGAAGCCATTATTTTATATTAAAATGAGTCATGTTACTCAATGCCAAAGAACTATAACACAACCAAGAAAAAGAAAGAAATTATTTACTGCCAATTCCTCTGAAAACAGCCACAATGCTTATGGTGTGTAAACATTACATGTACCTATATTTAACATAGGTGTGGGGTTACAAAGATAACACTCAGTGTTCTAATCTTATATGTGCCTGCAAAGTACCTGCTGTTCCAGAGGATTTTGGTCAGGCCTGATTAATATATAGGTGTGCCCTAAAGAAGTCCTAACCAAACAATAGGGACCCCAAGCATATATAATGTACAAATAAACAAAAACGCAAGGGCAGATCATCAACAAATATACAAATTTCACAAGTTGCCAGTAGACACAAGTCTATTGAAACATGGTAACATTGTTGTATAAAGATTTTATTGACTCCCCTAAAAAGGGGAGGAGTTTCGTTTAAAAAGAAAGATAAGGAGGGTATATAGTGGGAGGAAGAGAAAGCTGAGTGATGTATTAACTGTTAGATTAAACTGTTAGTAATGTCCAATCATCAAAGGCTTCTTCTGCGTGTTGTCAAACATCTTTTTTCCATTACAGTTACTTTCTATGTTAATTTGTTAGTAATGTTCCTTTGAATTTCTGTTAAAAAGTCTCTTCAGGGCACATTCAGAACCGCTTCTTTAACGCGCTGGTTACTTTTCCCCTCTCAGTGACGGGAGGGGCCCATGGACCAGATCACGCCAGGCCCTCCGGTCTTCCACCGTCCTCTTAAGTTTGCTCAACTTCATGCTCGTTGCATCGATGACACTGTCTAACCATCTCATCCTTTGCTGTCCCCGTCTTCTTTGACCTTCAGTCTTTCCCAGCATCAGGGTCTTCTCCAGTGAGTGCTCCCTTCTCATTTGGTGGCCAAAGTATTTGAGCTTCAGTTTCATTATCTGGCCTTCCAGGGAACAGTCAGGGTTGATTTCTTTTAGGATTGACTGATTTGATCTTCTTCCAGTCCAAGGGACTCTCAAGAGTCTTCTCCTGCACCATAGTTCAAAAGAATCTATTCTTCGGCACTTGGCCTTCCTTTTAGTCCAACTCTCGCAGCCATACATGACTACTGGGAATACCGTTGCTTTGACCATGTGGACTTTTGTTGGCAGGGTGATGTCTCTACTTTTTATCATGCTGTTTAGGTTCTTCAATAAATAAAGTAGAATTGTTGGTCACAATTCAAAGATAATGGTCACAATAATGGTAATAAACAACAAGTGACTCTTCTGAATCCTTTCATGAAATAGTGTCCAAAGTCCACAAACAAGGCAGAGGATGTCCCAAAGAACAAAAAACTTCTGCAGCTGAAAGACATCCTTCCCAGGTATGCTAGATATTTAAAAACATTCTTCCTCAGTCATACAGCTGAAAAATGGAACCAGATTTCCACAATAGTCTAGGCACAGCTCATATCTCAAATGGCATTCCTACGATTCCAAATCTTGGATGAGGTCAAATTAAGAGGTAAATAAAAAGAACACATATCCCTTCTAGAGGATCTGTGGATGTTTCCCAGTTATGTACAAGGGCTTACTCACTGGTTACAATGAGGGCTTTCATGGAAGGGAAAGAAAGCCTAGTGGGGAGGGGAAAATGAGATGTCCTCCTACAAGTCTTTGCAGATAACCTGCTTATTATATTTCAGCTTCAAACACCAAAGTTATCTATGTACAAATATCTTCTTCAAATGTATAAAAGCTCTGCTAATTCATTCTTTCTACTTTTTATCTTAACAAAGGATATTTTAAAAAATGATTTAAAGTTTCTCATATATGACTATGTGTTGAACCCTAATCAAAGATAGCCATGCAACTGCTAACAATGGATAACCCTAATTATGTGAACAATTTTATGGAGAAATGGTTTGTGTTTTTTTCAAATATGTTACTGCATGCCAACCTCGCCTATATAAATTGCCACAGAAATATAAAGACTTTGCCTTTTACTAATGATAGAATCAGAGACGCAGAATCAGCATCTTCTATGATATTTTTAGTCATGACCAGCCACTGCTCCACTTATTTTCCTTGCCATGACACTGTGAGCATGGAAAGGGTATGGATGTAAGCTCTGTGGGTCAACTGAGAACTATGTTTTTCAAGGGTTTGTCAGGTTCCCAACTATATATACAAAATTTACATTTGTAAAGTTCTGTGCAGACATTATGCTGATTGTGTAAAGAGAGAGAGCTATGGACAGTGGGCATGATCCTATCCCTCATTCCATCCATATACATGCCCATTCTATGTATGTATACTGTTTACAAAGGACTATAATATGTCACATTTTTAATCTTCTGCCTGTTTGAAAGGAAACTGTTAACATGTCTTTTTCTGGAAAAGTTAATTAATGAAATTGACAGCAATGGCTACCATTAGTGGATAACAAAGAATATACAAAACTGATTGATAGAGTCATGTTGCCCTATTATTCAGTGACTTGGAACTGGATTTTCCTCTGTGGATAAGACAATTCAGTTGTGATTGATTGTTGTAATGCAACGATAGGGCAAAATCTAATGATATGTGGATGCAATCTATGGTTCACATCCTGCAAGGTAAGAGAGAATTTACTCTGTCTTTTTCTTTTCAAGTTAGGGATACTTGAACATTGTCTGGTTCAGATTTATATTTTGTTCTCTGGTTGATCAGTTCACTGTGAACACTTCAAGCCTATTCACTGGGTCAAACCCTAGGGTTGCCAACCTTTCCAGGGATCCCCCAAAGATTGGGGATTACTTGAACATTGTCTGGTTCAGATTTATATTTTGTTCTCTGGTTGATCAGTTCACTGTGAACACTTCAAGCCTATTCACTGGGTCAAACCCTAGGGTTGCAAACTTTCAAGGGATCCTTCAAAGATTGGGGATTCCATCTCCAAATAGGGAGATTCAGCCAGAGGGGTCTCACTGTCCCTCTAAAGGCAGTGACAATTCAGTGAGTAGTGGCAGTGAATGGGGGGGCTTTGCACACCACCTTCCTTGCTTGGGGGGGGGGTGGGGGAGAGTCAACTCTGCCCAACTCTATCCTGGCCTAACCTGCTACCTCCCTAGACTTCTGGTTGCATCATCAATTTACACAGGGCAGGACCTGTATAAATGTTGTTCCTGTTGGTCTTTTGGGGTTTCTGTGTGGCACCGTGGCACGCTTGCACTGCCACAGTGCCACTTGTTCTGGAGTGTGCCACTTGTTCTCATGGCAAAAAAGCACCTCCCAAGACAGTTCACTTTCCCTGAGATTCTCTGGGAGAGTCTGACAGCTGGGTGCTGCCTGCTTGCCTGCCTTAAGTGTTTCTGGCTGGGTTTCCCCATTGGAAACAATGGAGGTAATGGGGTAACCTGTTTGGGTGCCCATAGAATTGGGCCCATTGGTCCAATTGCTTTGGGACATGGGGGTTTATGTGGGGAGAGGCCCCTGAAGCCACCCTGAAATTTTGGAGCGTCTCCCTCAAACCCCTTCCCTCCCAGAGCCACTAACATCACCATGATAAAAAAGTAACTTTTGTTCCCAC
>NW_015168046.1:206581-229704 GCF_001447785.1 Gekko japonicus
ATACAAATGCTCTTCAGGTAGCACAGATCATTCCCTCTAGAGAAAACAGTGCACTCTGTCATTATACCCTGCTGAGGTCGCCACACGAAGCTGACAATATTTGCCCAAAGCCAGAGCACTCTCCCAGAGCCTCTTTCTAGATCCCGTTGTATTTATTTCCACAATGGGCCTTATTTCTAGTAGGATATAATGGGGCTGAAATTGACATTCGGCTGGCTGAAAGACTCCAGAATCCGCTCCTACTGACGAAACTGACATGCAGGAGTCATACTGCTGACCGAAATTGATTCTGCCAAATTCGGCCAAATCCAAATCGGCCAATTTTTTTAAAAAACATTTGCACACCCCTAATAATTGGTTTACTTAGCTGAGTATTGCTTATCCTGACTTGCGGCAGTTGCCCAGGATGTCAGGGAGATAAAGATTTTCCGAACATCTGTTACCTAAGATCTTTCAACAGGAGATGCCAGTGACTGAACCAGGGACCTTGTTCATACAAAACATGCATCTGCCACTGATCATCTAGTGTTCAATCAAAAAAAGAAGCTGGATGTTTCTGCAAGTAGTTCTCTTTTTCTTCAAAACAAATACTTCCTCCCTGTTTCCTCCATCTCAATCAATCAGTGATGTGTGGAGTCTCTGAGGTGTACAAAAGAGAGATGAGAGGAAAGAGATCTGCATACTTTGCCTCAAAAACCGTATTCCCTATTCTAGCCATAGCTCCAAAGCTCTGAGCAGACATCAAAAATAATTGCTTAGGAACCAAGTGGCTCATGGACATTCCATGCAATAATTCAAGAGCTAAAAGTATGTTACAAACTTGAAATGTTTGGGAACTATTGTAATAAGTAAGCCAGACATATAATTCAGCACATGGGAGATGAATGGTTTTGTTTCCTTGAAACACTAGCAAGAAATATTGTCAGTGTATTTGAAAAAATATACTAATTAATTAATACGGATGTTCTACATATTTACAGTAATTTTCTAGCTGATGGTTTTGCAATGTTTAAGTTCACCCAAACACACTCTTGATTAATAGTGTGCTTCTTCCATTTTGAGAGAAATAGTTCTTATGAATCATGACTTGGTCATTCCTGCATTACTGTAATCATCTAAAGACTTCAAGCATTCATTTAACTGCAGCACTAGAAGTACTAGGCAGTAGCTGCTCCAGGTCTTTGAAATAAGATGAGATCCATATAAAAAGATTTGACTCGTATCCCACCCTCCCTGCAAAGGCAGAGGCCAGGTGCACCATAAACCTGTGTTAAGTCCGAACAACCTGAATTTCCATATCCTCACCCATCCCTGTGTCAGCTTAAGCAGCTTCATCTTAATCACAATGTATGCGTGGAACCTGTGTAAGGAACATGGCAGGCAAGGGTTTTAAAAGATATATGTATGGAAAGGGATTAAACAATCTGCCCCTGTCACTTTCAAATATCTCCTTCAAACTTATCTTTCTTTTTTTAAAAAAATATATATATACTATATGCCATGTGTTGTTCCCAGCAAATCCCATGAAAATATGAGTACCAAATATCTCAGCCATGGACCTGTTGCTGGGGTTACCTCATTAATATGGAGAAGATTTTTGAAACTTCTAAATGAGTCTGGAATGGGAGGTAGAAGACCTAGGAGACAAAGACCAGGGAAAACAATATAAAAGGTTAGGTTTGGGAAAGAAAACAGCAAGCTGTCATATATATGGTGACTGGAAGATGTTTCCGGGTGGGGCTATCTACAAAGAATGAAGGGTTCAGTGGGATCTTCTTATAGACCTGAATTTACCTTGATGCCTATGGGGGAAAGTTGCTGTTGGCCCAATCTGGTGTATATTTGGGATCCTATCTAACATTGGACCAGTACTTTGGAACCTAAATTTCATTGGTGGTTTGGGGTTGTGTTCTAATTTGGTGCATCCTTGGGATCCAGGCTTTTCTAGAATAATGTAACCATCTTATGGGGAAAGGAGCAGTAGAGTTTACTTAAATGCATCCAGAATGGGTGTTAAGGTTGTCATGGAAATCTAAGATGTTGACAAAAGTATCTGAGAGTTGAACAAATCGTTCTTTCTGGGTTGATCATCATATTATTCAGGAATTGCTTTTGTAGAGGAAATTTCATCAGTTTGATTATTTAACTGGCAATCTGGGGTTATGGTTTTATGGTCGTGAGGGTGTGAGGAGTTCTGAAAGTTCAAGAGGGGGGTTGAGTGATGTACTCCTGTTATATCCTGGATTCTAGGCTGTCCCCATGCAGAGAGTGTCTTTTAGAATTTCTTTGCTGTGATCAAGAACCTCCATTTTGGGGGGGGGGTTGTTCATTTGCTCCTGATTCTCACAGCCAAGAGATTTTGGGGATGTCTTTGGCCTGTGTAAGTCAATGGAATTCCTGGGGTATACACATAACTGATCTTAACAAGGGTCAGGGAGCTAGGTAACAAGCGGTCAGAGGAGCTGTAGGCAGGAAAAATATTAAACACTCCTTACCCTGTTAATTTCAGATGCATCCTCCCTAGTTGCCTTACATTTTATTAAACACATTATATGTCATGTGTTGTTCTCACTAAATTCCATGAAAATCTGGGTGCCAAATAGCCCTCGACCTATTGCTGGGGATTCCCCATAACCATCTAGAAGATTTGTGAGACTTCTGTTTATTAGTCAGCTATTTAGGACAACTGAAGACACATACAGTTGTAACAGGAGACAGAGTATTAATTAGTGAACTAACAAATCCCTAATAAATGCTGATGCAAAAAAGAAATAGACATTGGTGACAATTATGAACAATACTTTAACACCAAACTAGGTTGTACTACTTCTATACCATGTGTTCTAAATCAAAATTTTCGCAATCTAAGATATTGACAAAAGTAGGTAGTTTCATTCAGTCCACTACAATCAAGGACTTAATGTTGGAGAAAGACCTCAGGAGGAGTATTAAAGCTTTTGTGATTTAGAACATTTGATTGAATGTGGTTCTGCATTTACAATATAAAATGCAATCCGGTAAAAAACAGACATCCAAATTTTAACATTTGATTAATTGTTTAGTCAGTCCCTCTCTAATGTTAACAGTTAGCTTGTAATGAAAGACTAATGTCTAACCATCTCTCAAGATTAGTTTATTTTTTTTGAGGTTTGTACATTGACAATAAATCATGGTCACCTATGACTATGTAGACAAAGGAAGAATATTTACTACCTGTTTTGCATTGTTCAGGATATTACCTAGAGAATAAGTAGAGCTAACCTCTCTTGATTGAAAACTTAATGATTTTTCCATTGATATTAGCTTGTACCACTAAAAGCCAAGAGATTTATTATCAAATTACTAGGCAGCAGAGATCATTCAATTACGGTTTGACTGTGGTGGTCACATGTTTTCCATTCTTCTTCACATACGGGACACTTACTTTTAATTTATGGGATATATTGTGAGAAAAAATGGTTGATATGAAGATTTCTCCAAAAAAGGATTTGAAGGAAGTTAATTATTTGGACTGATTTTATGTTACTTAAAAATGATTTACCATCAGAATTTTACAAACTTGCTGATATGAAATTAAATACAGGAAAATGATATGAAATCTGTTCTATTTCTTTCTGTCTATTTATGTTTTATATTATAAAATCACATCACTGTATGAATGAAGTTATTACAAGTGTTCTTCAATGATGGACGCATTATACCAGTATAGCTTACATTTTCAATGAAATTCTGTTTCACCCCCTCCCTAATAAAGACAAGGTAAGGGCCCAGGGTTTTCTAGTAGTTCTCAAAGAGGGGGCAGTGGGCATCAGAAGAAGAGAGAAGAGAAGAGATTGGATTTGTACCCCGTCCTTCACTACCCAAGGGTGTCTCAGAGCGGCTTACAAACTCCTTTCCCTTCCCCTCCCCACAACAGACACCCTGTGAGGTAGGTGGGGCTGAGAGAGCTCTTGCCAGAAACTGCTCTTTTTCAAGAACAGCTCTTATCAGAACTAAGACTTGCCCAAGGTCATCCAGCCAGCTGCAAGTGGAGGAGTGGGGAATCAAACCTGGTTCTCCCGGATTAGAGTCTGCGCACTTAACCACTACACCAAACCACTACATCAGCTGGCTGCATGTGGAGGAGTGGGGAATCAAACCCGGTTCTCCAGATTAGAGTTCACCGCTTTTAACCACTATATCACACTGGCTCTCTGAGATATATAAATAGCACTACACAATGAGATGTGCAGATAGCACAAGTGTGTTTAAGTTGGAAGTTTGCAGGCTGTGATTGGGTGCTAGGGGGTAAATACTGTAGCCCAGAGGCACAAACTCAGGCCAAGGAAGGCACTCATGGCCTGAGCCACAGAGCTAGCCATAGCTCTGCAAAAGGGTTTTGATTTCAGGTGGCAACAAGGCAGCCCTCCAAGGCAATCTCCAGTCCCCCTCCACCCAGCAGAAGTATGAATACGGAATAACAATGAGTTCCTTCAGGTAAAGAATCTACATTTCCATAGCTATTCAGTGGCCATCTGTCAAATCTTCCTCTATCTCCATGCTCCTACCTGATCATCTTTGTGTGATTCCCAAGTCCATGTGGAAATCCTTTGTCTCCACACCTGTCCTTCCTGCCCCCTCCCACAGGATACCGAGATGAACCAATCAAACATTAAAATTATTAACTGTCCTTCCTGATGCCGATCAGGGACCCATTTTCCCCTTTTGTCTGAGCTTGGAAACCCATTCAGCCTGCTCCAGCAGGACCATCAATGATCAGACTCATCAAGTTATGACCCCGGAGACCGCCCCCAGAATTCCTATAAAAATAGCATGACCTGCCTTGGTGTGTACTCTGAGGGCAACGATACTTGAGTACACCCCAAAAGTCTCCCTTTGGGCCTCCTTCTCCATACCACGAAATGCTGGCCATTTGCACTCTCCTCTTCATGGACTTCTGTATGTCTGGACAGGTAATATAATTCCCATAATTGCTCCTAAAAATTGCTACCATCACCTCTTTGCTTCTTAGTTCTGGATTGTGTGCTTACTCTATTTTTTATTGCTTTAGCTGTAATTGTAATCAGGGAAATTCTTTAATAAAAACCATTTGATTTACTCTTCAGATCTGGAGTCTTCCTACTGGACTGGTCCTTGGTACATATAGGTGTGCAGTCCCTGGTACCCCTCTGGCCTCCTCTGTCTCATAGCTAATTTCCCCCAACAATGATTGGCTGGTCACTAATTCAGCTTAGGGGTTGGGGGAAGGTTTCTCCTTGCATGGACCACTGTGGGCTATGCTGTGGTTTTCCGTGGTGTATCCTGGTGTCATTGGGTGATGATCCACTACTGGAGAGGCTTAGGGGGCTGACTGCATGTCACTCTACCCTGGCCCCACCCACTTTTACATCAATGGAGAATCTATTATCTATGACAACATATTTCCAGTTTCAAGCTTGTTCAGGTTCTTACAGGCATAGCTCTGGATACACCAGTGTTCTTCATACACCAGCATAAATGTGATATGCCAGCATAACACTTACTTCCTATGTACTTTTATATTGGGGCTTAAGATTTCACTGTAAATGTGCTGCTAGTAGTATATACTCGTATTGTTAATATAATATTACTACTGTGCCACTACTAGTATACCAATATAATTATCTTTTTTTAAAAAAAGAAAAGAATGAAATAGTCATTCTTACTAGCAATAGGAGCAGCAGTCGTAATGTTTTCAAGTTAAAAGAGATAATTATAATAACATTAAACTTGTTGAGCAAAGATATTCTTATGCTGGTAGTTGTGTGAAAAGGCTGTATATGTCGTATCTCACTTTAAAAAAAATGCAACCTCTAGAATAAATAAAATTAAAAATAAAGTATTGCCCAGAAACAGGCTCATCATAACAAGACATTTGTGCTTCTGAATACCAAATAGTTTTAAACCACAGACAGAAGATCATTAAGGGACATTTGTGACAATGAAAAGGTGTTTCCCACATTTGTTCTACATTCCCTATTCTAATAATTAATAAAGGAAGGTCATTTCTCTGAAGTAAAATCTTATATCAGCTGTCTCCATTCTCTCGCACACATGTGATACTTAACCATTCCAACCATCTGCCTTTCCTTAAGGGAATAACTAAGTGAACAAAAAGATTTCCTCAATGAGGATTTCTGCTGACATTAATATACTCGCAGTGCCATCCTATACAAAGTTAGTCCAGTCAGTGTGCTTGGACTGGAATAACTGTGCATAAGTTGGCACTGTCAGAGGCCAAATAATGTTATTTTCATTAAGAGGTTTAAATGAACTTTACACAAAGTCTCCTCTCCTCCAGTTGGGGACAGACTTCTGTGTTCCCCCATTGCTACTGCAGCTGCTAATATAAGGCAGTAGCAATAGGACTTCCACATTGTAGGTTTCCTTGAATTATTTTTCCTGTCTCCATCACCCAGCAGTGGCCATTCCCTCCCATGCCACTTTTTACAGTGTTATGACAATTTGTCTATCAGGTCCTCAAAATTCTCAGCTGTTTTTTTTTACATAAGTAAGTCTGTAGCCCTTATTTTTGCAGAGATGTAAGGAGAAAGGCATATCTCCACAATGAATACAGCTATTTAATTCTTTAAAAAAACAAATGAAAAGCCCTTTGGGATTTTGGGATCTGGAGTTTGGGATCCAGAGTTCCTCATTCATACGGGTGCAAACCCAGCTTTGTAACAAACTCCAAAAAATATCATAGCAAAACAGGATTTGAAACAAGACAAACCTAGGAGATGCAACGAAGCAAAGCAATGCCGTGGGGAAGAGAGGGAGGAATAGCACCCAATCCCATTCAAGCCAGGGCAAACTAGTATGTGTGTAAATGTGTGTGGACTGTGTGTAAATGACCCTGATAGGTGCCCTTTATATGATTACCATCTGATTCAAAAACAAGAATGAGGAGGCCTAGCCCCCTCCTGTGTCTCCAACAGTAGCTTGACCCACAATTATTACCAGGTGAAGATAAGCATCATCACTGGGTAATGACTGGAGATTAAATTGCTGATCAGGTTACAGACCAAACACTGGTAACCTGTCAGGTTCCGGGTACTCAGGGGAGCCTGACTTCACAGAAGGGGATAGGAGAATATACCTCCCCAGGTCTAGACCAGCCAAGTGGGGAAGAAGAAGGGGCACAGAAAGCTGGGAGAGCTCAGCCAAGAGTGAGAGAGCTACACGGGAGGAGGCTAGAGAGCAGAGCGGGAGGTATCGAGGCACAGGGGGAGGCAGGGGAAAAATCAGACGCCCTACAATTGGCTTTGCAGCAACGGGGGTCAAGAGTTCGGGAAACTAATAAAGACATGCTGCTGACAGCCGGGGAGGAATCAGTTGAGGTGAACGGCGTACCAGGGTCAGCTGTGAAGGAACACTACCCAGGACGTTCACCTCAATAAAGCAGACTCCAGACCTCATGGGGGGTTGTTGTCTGATTCTGAGGCTGTTCAAAAGGCAGCTATGCTTTCTAGATCCCGCTCTGGGCATACCCACAGCTTCTAAGACAACCCCTTTCTAGAGCGAATCTTCACATAACCAAGTTGGTAACCCTAGGTCACGGGTTAGCAATGTGAATGGTTTATTAGGCTCTGCTACCTTTCCCAAGAGGATTGTAATCACACACACACACACACAAAAACCCTGCTTCTGAACTATGGATTTTTACTTGAAGCCAAGTCACATTCCCATTTTAGTAAGTTTTATTTGTGTAAAACATTATTTAGCAGCCAGCAGATTCTTCACAAGTCTGACTGTAACATTCCAGGTGGAGAAGGAGTGGACCTGTCTCTGGGGGAGGACTATCAAACCTCAATGAATCAATTTGCCCTAGTTGCCAGAACTATGAGATGTATTTTTACTTGGATTCAAGAAGTTGTTAATCAAGTTGAGCAAATAAGGCTTGAACTGATGGAGTTGTTTAAACCCTATAAAAAGTTCAGATGTGATGTCAGGACCCAGTTCTCTGGTATTTATAGCCCACAGCCAGAACGGCTTGGGCTAGTAAACAATTCCCCAGTGTCTGGTTACTCTCTCAGGGAAGTAAAGGAAGATGCACAAGACAAGCGGGTCTTCAAACCTAATTGCATCGCCCAGACAATCCACAGTCACCTAGCGCTATGGGGCAGAGCCCCAAGATGGGCTGGTCAGAGTGGGATCATAGAGCATCTGTCAAGGCTACTGGGGAAGGACAAGTCTGCAATTGACCTTGCTCAAGTTTCTCAATTCATTCGATCAGATGTAAAAGGTTCTACTCACTTTTGATTCCCCAAGAATTCCTGCCCTAATACAAAGGGGGGGGGGACCAGATTCAATACCTGGGGAATATACCCTGTGAGAGTTTTTGAGAACTTGGTGGTAAGGCCCTTGGTGACAAAATGTGAGAGTCAGAAAATGCCATGCCAGGGTCCCATGGTGGAGGGGTTGATAGAGACAAAAATTCCTCAAAGAGACTCTATGACTCAGGAGGTACTTCAATTCCCTATGGAATGCTTGTCCTCACAACAGGAGATAAAAGGAAGTGACTGCAACCGAGAACAAATGGAAGAAAAGTCATTGAATGTCACCGACCAAATTTTGCTGAAGAGGACTTTTTGGACTCAATTGGGACCTATCACTAAGTGAACAACTGACAGTGTATGAAAGACTGACTGCAACAATAGGGAAACTGAGGAACCTTATTGGGGAGGGAGAATTGGGGGCCGGAACAACTAGGCAGGCTGAGTTTGTGGGCTATGAAGGAGCTGAAGTACAGCAGGGACCTAATGCCACCACATCTGGGTCAGCTAATGTATGTACACAGCTGTCATCCTCCTGTAATTTGAAAGAGTCATTAGGGGGGTTGCAGAGTCAGTCTAACCCATCTATTGGTAATGGATGTGTATTTGTAGACACAGTAGGGGAACTGGATCGGATTAGTACTGATCCATGACTTTTAAGGCTCCTTTCATGGAATATCGGGGGGGGGGGGATAAACAATGGGACCCAGACTTTAAAAGTTTTCTGGGCCACTCAGAGATTATACTGCTTCAGGAGACCTGGGCCCAGACCCCAACCACCCCTAGCCTGGAAGGCTATAAAGTGTATAATGCCTTTGCCACCAAGTTCCATAATAAAGGGAAGGGCTGCAGGGGGCTTGTACCCGCAATAAAGAGAACCCTACAGATGGAAGTGGAGCTTATTCCTCATGACTGTGAGAATTTTGTGCTGGCTCTTTTGGTCAGAGGTCCCCCGTGGGGAAGCCTTTTATGTCTAAATGTCTACCTGCCCCCTAATCCCCTAGAGGGATTAGTAATGAGATGTGTTGGGAAAAACTACTTGAATTATTAGATTAGAAAGATTAGCGACCCAACACCCAAATGCCCACCTTATTTTGGGAGGCGATTTTAATGCCAGGTTAGGGTCTTCAGCCAGTGAATTTGAGGGTGGGGGGGTCTAATGAGAACATCCTCAGTGGTGGACATATCCTCCAGAATCCATTTATTAACAGAGCTGGTAGAAGATTCCTGGAGCTTCTCTCAAAGCTAAATCTGTGTGTATTGAATGGTACTGGATGGGATATTTCAAAGGGGACTTATACATATATTTCTACATGGGGTGCAAGTACGATAAACTTTGTAGCTGTCTCATGGGATCTTTTAGAACAAATTGACTCTTTTGAGGTGGCAGATGCACTACATAGTGACCATAATCCACTGCATGTAGTATTAGGTTGCTCGGAAGAAACAATTAGGGCACTGGATAAGCCCAAAGGAGATGACTTAGTACATAGGAGGCTTAAATAGTCAACCAATACTCAGAATTTAGTTCATGAGGTTCTTTCTAATGATGGAATTACTCAGGAACTTTTGGACTTAAAAGCTGAGTTTTCCAACGTGATCCCCATTTATGAGGAAATTATGAAATGCTTAAAATCTGCACTCAAGGGGAGTTCTGTTAAGTCAACTTCTACCCCTCCCCCCCCCAGAAATGAGTGGTTTGACAGAATATGTACAATTTAAAAGATATCTGATGAGATGTATTAGAATAGCTAAAAGGGTCAGGGATGGGTCAGTATAAACATCTTCTAAAGAAAAAGAAGCAGGCATCCGTTGCTCGTTTGTGGGTGGAATTCCAAGAGGCGCCAAATAGTAGAACTGAGGGCAGATTTTGGCACCTGATTTCTATTGGTTTGGGATGTTGAAACTTGGGGAAGGATCCTGGTATCCAGGCTGAGACATGGTTTGAGCATTTTTCAAAGGTGAGGGTAGGAGGGTCAGGTTAATCTCCCTCCACCTGTCACAACTCCTTGGCCTGCAGTCACTGAGTCAGAAGTGAGGTCATTAGTTGAATCTTTGCCTAGTGGTAAATCTGTGGGCGAAGATCTGAATGCGGCAGAGTGTATTGACTGGTGGCTACCAATGTTAGTGAAACTTTTCACCCTAACTGACAGAATGGGCAGACTGCCAAAGGGATGGACCACGAGTATCATCATCCGAATTTACAAGAAGGGTGATCGGAACGAGCCGGGAAACTATAGGCCAATTAGTTTGTTGCCAATTGCCTCTAAACTATATAGTAAGCATTAAAATAAATTAGAGGATTATGTTATTAATAATTTAATCCATCCCCTCCAAATAGGGTTCAAAAAAGGTCATTCTGCCATCGAACACTGTCAAACTCTATATACCTTGGCTTCAGAGGCCATTAGAGCCCCTACAAAAACCCTATATGCAGGCTATTGACCTGGCTTCGGCATTTGACTCTTTAAATAGAGGTAGATTATGACAGAAGCTTTTGAACATCAACATTGACCCGTGGATGGTATATCTGATTAGCTAGCTACACTGTGATACTAACATAAAGGTTAAGGTTGGGACAAAAGGCTTACTCACCGAGGACATCCAAGTGCTGAAAGGGGTGAAACAGGGTTGTGTATTAGTCCCCACTTTGTTCAACTTGTATTTAAATGACATAATAGCTAGTTTAGAAGGTAGTGAATATATGGCCCCGGCCATTAGACAACATAAGGTTCCAGTCCTTCTGTATGCAGATGATATGGTCCTTCTGTCCTTAACCAAGATTGACTTGAGGAGATTGCTGAATAAATTGGGTGAGTACTGCAATGCAGAAGGCTTGCAAATAAATTATGCCAAGTCAAAAGTTCTGGGTTTTAGGAAACACCCAAAGAAATCTACCTGGAGCATTCTTGGCACCTAGATCAAACAATGCAGCACATATAAATATCTGGGTTTAATTTTTTCTGAAACTCTCTCCTGGCGCCCCCGTCTTACATCATTAAAAGCTGCTGATATGAAGAATTTGGGGGGCTCTACTGAAGTTCTACTTTTCTAAGGGAGGAGGCATGGTAGACCCAGTTCTTAAGCTTTATGGGAGTAAGATAATTCCAGCCATGCTATATGGATCAGAGATTTGGGGCTGAGGAGATCAGATATTGTCCTCATTAGAAATAGTACAGAATTATTTTATGAGGCGGATTCTCGCCTTGCCAAGGGGTGCGCCAGTGGCATTAATGAGGGCTGAACTGGGAATTGCCTCGTTGAATGCCAGAGTCAATGTCAGAATTCTATCCTATTGGAGAAAATGTTTAGAATGACCCCAGGATTCCCTGGGGGAGTTAAGTTTTAGTTTGCACCTGAAAGCCTCCAAGAGATTAGGTGACCATTTGGCCTGCTTCAATCAAAATTTTCAATTCCTGACGATCTATTAAGGAATAAAACTCAAGCACGGGAACTAAAGGAATGGGTGTTCAAAAAGGATTGGCTTATGGATCAAATGTGATGGCACATTGTCTTACGGCACCATTATTCAAGTTTTTTTTTAAGGGATCACTGTAGGTCCCTGTATTTAGAGAAGTTAACCAGCCTGGAATTAAGATGGGCTTTAACAGCTTTAAGATTTCAATCCATGTCCTCTATGATCAGGACTGCACATTTCTTTGGTATCCCTGCCCCCCTTAGACTTTGTCTTTGTGATATGGGGAAACTTGATGATATTGTACATTATATTCTGAGATGCCCATGGCATGAAGCCCCTAGGCTAAAGTATGTCACCCCTATTATTCCACAGCGTAATGGACTCTCTGATCTGGTCAAATTTTTACTCTCGGACCTTAACCCCTATGTCTCTAGCAGAATGGCGTTATTTGCCTTAGCAACAAGGAAAATCAGAATGAGTTTAGTATTTAATGTAAAGTAGAAGAAGTATAGGAGTATACTGATATTTTTAATGGTTTATATTACCATTTTATAGTCTGATGTATTATGTTATGGCCTATGGTTAAGACAATAAACTTATACTTGACTTCTACTTGACTTGACTCACAAGTCTGACTAATTAATATTCCTTTGCAACATTTTCTGTGATACAAGAAGCATACCTGCTGGATAGCCTAGTCTCAATATGGCTAAAACTGAAATAAATTTATATGGCATTCAAATGGCAGTGTCATGAAACCATACCAACCCCCTGCCATGTATAGTGAAAAGCAGGCAGATGCTGCTAAGAAAACCTGCAGAACTTCATCTTATATGGATATGTAGTTGGAAATGGATTAATCAGAACTGGACACAAATGACTTCTATTTGTGAGTATAGTAAATGCTTATGATTCAAACGTTTTGGACATTTAGGAGTGTTGAGAAGTCTTTTTCTCTGACTGTTATTCTGGCACCTTGCTAATTGGTTTCATTTTCTTAGGAGATAGGTATGGCAGCAGGAGTATATAGTGATTCTGCAGATATGAACCCACCAACAACATTGTCCCACCACAAGAATTAACTGGACTTCCCATGAAACAACATTACACTCATTTTGGGAGGGCAGTTCTGACTACAGACCCTTAGAAGAATTAGTTGGGAACAATCAGCTAGAGTTACAGCTAGTCAAGTGAGCAACACATGGACAAAATTCTCATTAGGGTAACTATCTGCTTCATTAATGCCCTAGTTTCTTTTCATTTCATCCTGGCCCGTTCACCACATCCTGCCATGCCTCCCTCATATTCATTTGGTAGCTTGCCAGTGTCTTCTGGTAATTCCCACAGCAAAACTTGTCTCCCTCCCACCTACATCATGGCAGCAACATCTTTTGGTTATCACACACACAGTAAGCAGGAGATAGCTTTTGAATTTCCCAATTTAACCAAATGACACTTCTATAGTAGGTCATGGGCAAGATCCACACCCTAAGTCCTTTGGGAAATAATGGAGAAAGACCTACTGCCTGTCCTAAATTCTGTGTTCCAACACAAATATATCAGAGGTGAATTCCAGTAAGTATACATGGAAGATCTCTGTCTCTTGACTCTCAAATGAACAGAGGCACAGTTACTTGACATTACTAGCTGTAGGTTGAATTATGAACTGTGTGAAATCAGGTTGCCATATTTATGTTCTTTCAGGGTTTCTGTACTTTTGAAAACTGTATAATGAGACTGTCCAGATTTCTGCATCATTTAAGCATAATTGGTTAATGCTTCACTGTTTGTTCATTTGTTTGTTTATTTATTTAGGGGATTTATATCGCATCCTGTTACCCTAAAAGGCAGTCACCTAATTAGTTGGGGTAATTAGCTTTAAGGAGATGGGGGGGGAGAGACCTGAGATTCTCCACCTATGTATACAGGGATTTTTCCTTAAAGAGAGCTCTTGAGATAAACCAGGCAGATGTTCAACTGGAAAAGGTTTAGAGAAAGAATAAAACAAAATGCACACAATAAACACAAACACCAAGCTAGCTAAAAGCCTCATCCTGAAGCTTTCCTGACCCCACAACAGAGTGCTGACACTGACAGGTGATCGATTCGGGGGAGGGGCGGGGGAGGGAGGGGGAGTTGAGGATTGGGGTAGGCCCATAAAAACCATGGGGGAAGACAGGCCCCATGGGCCCCATGGTAGCTACGGGCCTGTTTGCAGCTGAGAGTATAGATGTAATCCCCAGACTCCAGGCTGCTCAACTCAGAAGATGGATTTTGAGCCATTCCTTCAGTTAACTCAAAAGGAGCAGCTGTCAGAAGTGCTAGTGGGTTATCTCCTGATCTCCCTTTGATCCAGGAAGATTTTGCCAGCTAGAATCTCCTCCCTGCCGGTGATTCTGACTGTGATGTTCCTCCAGTTCTTCAGAGATGTCAGCCTGCCATGGCTCCTCACTAGATGGGCTTTTCTGATGTGGACAATGATGTGTGAGAGGTTTGATGACCCTACAAGTACCTGGCAGGAAGGGCTAATGGGTTTGGTGAATAGAATTAAGTGCTGATTAACTGTCACTTAATTAGGGTAAGTGGGTGCAGAGGAAGTAAGGTTGGATGTTGATGGGATTAGTCCAAGGGTGAGTCAATAAGTTTTTGGGAGACCCATTGTCCTAAATTATGCATTTCTCCAGGACAGGGAAGGGACAGTAGACAGTCAGCTACTCTTACTCACACTTCTAAACTACATGTTCAGGCTTGTTTCTGACTGGCATCCATTTTGTGTCACATTGAGCCAGGCAGTGTCTTGCAGTATGATTTTTGAGATGATATTTTAAGCAGGGTGTCTTATGGTTATTCTAGCTATAAACTGCCCCTCAGTGAGAAGAGGAATCTGACTGCTAACAACCCCTCTCCCACAGCACGGGGCTCAGGGTGGCTCACAACATTTTAAAAAAACATGGACCATAAGGTTCACCATTAAAAAGTTAAAATATTGACTTTCTCCTGGTACCTAGAAATATTCCAAAGAGAAAACACCTGCCAGGTTCTACTGGAAATAAAAGGATTAGCCAAAGGCCTGCCAGAACAATTCTATCTAGCATGCCCTGCAGAACCCTCAGGGCATGTGTCTCTTCTGATAAAGCATTCCACCAGGACAGGGCATTAATGGAAAAAGTCCTCACTCCAGTGGAAGCAAGCTGGACTTCATGTAGACCAGGCAATGTCAAAAAATTGCCTGAAGATGAGCACAAGCAGCATGGGGAGAGGCGGTCCTTCAGGGATGCCAGTCCCAGACCATTTACATCTCTGAAGGTTATAACCAGCACCTTGATCCTAATCCAGAAACAAATTGACAACCAGTGCAGCTGCCTGTATATGGGTAGACCAAGATAAGCCAGTCAACAGCCTGGCAGCTGCATTCTGAATCATCTGAAGTTTCTGAAGTATCCCCAAGGGCAGCCCTTCATAGAGCACACTGTAGTAGTCTAATCTGGAGGTGACCATGGCATGGATCACCGTGGCACTATCAGGCTTGGCCAAATAGGAGGCCAGTTGGCGGGCTTGGCATAGAAAGAAAAACACTGACACAAACGCTGGCACAATCATGACAACCTCACATTACCATAACTGGTTTTTCACGGATCACTGCTGAAAGTGTAGGTTTTTCTCAGGGACTGCATGACACTGGGTAGTGAACATCTGCCCCACAGTTCTTCGCAGAGAGTTTAATGATTTGCTCAACTCACGTGGTCAGCCGTGTTGGTCTGAAGCAGCAGAACAAATTTAGAGTCCAGTGGCACCTTTAAGACCAACATAGTTTTATTCAAGGTATGAGCTTTCGTGTCCAGTGTATTTGAAAAAATGTGCATGCACACAAAAGCTCATACCTTGAATAAAACTCTGTTGGTCTTAAAGGTGCCACTGGACTATAAATTTGTTCTGCTGCTCAATTCACCTTAGGGATGTGCAAATAATTTTAATACAGGTGAGGTTTTCTGTAGATTCTTCAATATAGGGAAGAACTGGTGTTCTTTACTGAACACTTATTGCATCAGGGACATTTACTCTACCTCTCTATGTCATGAGCTGCCTTTTATTTCCAGACCATTTTCATCCTGGTTTAGAACCTAGGGTTTAGGGGAGAAAAAACTCCAATTGTCCAGACACTTGTGTTCAGACAACACAACGATGTGCAGTTTGATTCAAGGCTTCAAAAATCAGGAAGCCATGGGCCCCTGGTATGATTTGGGCCTCCTGAATTATGACCCCCTACCCTTCCCACCTTCCCTGCTGTCACAGACAAAGAGAAGTTTGTTGTGATGTATGAGTGTTGCCTGTGTGTGTGAAGAGAGAAATGGGAACAGTGGTGCAGTTGCAACAGTTACCTGTGACTGGGTGACCACTGAGAAGGAATGGCTGAGAACAGATGCTTCCATTAGGGTGCTTCTCCTTTCCCCATACCTCATCCTGAGTCATCCTGAGTCATCCTGAGTCACTACTTCAGGGAGTCATCCATTGGGGGAGATTATGCTAATATTAAAATAATATTCACAATCCACTGCAACACTCCTGTCAATGTTTGTTCTGTGGCTGTCTGCTTTGGATATGAACCTTCACAAAGGATGCTTCATGTGTATTTGGCCAGCACTAGTACTCAGTGCAACAGAGTATTTGGTGTTCACCAGTAAAAGTGGTCATGCTCCCAATTCAGAATGCATAATTAGAATGCAGCCAAATCTCTGTATTTTGAGCCTAGTAACTGCCCTCCACCAACTCAGTACTCTACCATGTTCTCCCTTCTTTACCCATTTTTCTCACTGGCCTGGCAATGCAATGTTTCATCAGTGTTGAAGTTATGCCAGTATAGTATGCCACTGGCATAACATCATGGCCATGTCAACAGAAGGTCATTATGCCAGCATAATCTTTTTTTCTGGGGTTTTAGTAATGATCTTATTATTATCCACCTGGTGTAACTCAAAGACAGGATTAGAGTTTAGTGGCACCTTTAAGTCCATAGTCTAGAGGAAGTTGACAAATTGCTCTTAACTGTATGCCCTACCATGTGCCTCCTTGACCCATGCCCATTGTGGCTCATTAAAGCAGGTCACAAGGGGTTTCGAGGTACCCTAAGGGAGATTATTAACAAGTCCCTCTCAGAAGGCTGGTTCCCTGGGGCACTTAAGGAGGCCGTGGTTTGTCCCCTCTTTAATAAAATCATAATTGGGCCCCGCCGAATTGGCTAACTACTAGCCAGTTTCCAACTTGCCATATTTAGGCAAGTTAACCGAGAGGGCTGTGGCAGTCCAGTTACAGAGCTTTTTGGATGACACTACCATCCTAAACCCCTTCCAGTCCAGCTTCCATCCAGGACATGGGACGGAGACAGCACTGATTGTCCTCATGGATGACCTTGGGAGGCATCTGGATCGAGGCGGATCGGTGGTGCTGTAGTTGTTAGACCTGTCGGCAGTGTTTGACATGGTCAACCATCACCTACTGATACACTACAGTACCATAGCTACTTTGAAGTACACTCCCCCTCCCAACAATAGCACGCACATGGGCTGTGAGGTAACAATTTCTTAAATAATGCAAAATTTGCTGACTTTGTGACAGACACTGAAAATTCTCTGTGGCCACACTACAGATTAAGCCATGAATTTTTAAGAGTAAACATTACCCTGTCCTATCATCAAAACAGGATTTTATTTAAGATGGTTTTATTTAAAGAGCTTCATAAATCATTTTGATGTAAACGGACAAAATTATTGAACGTAAAAACAAAAAAAATGTTTTATTATAAATACACACTCATTTTTCTGTCTGACAAGCTATGTAGGACAGAAGTTTAGATGAACATTGTGTTTTCCATTATTGTGCTGCACAATTATCTCAATAAATGGATGGAGCCAAAATGAGGGAGTGGATGTTTCTCTAAATTGTTCCCTTTTCTCAATAGATTCATATTGATTTTTGCAAATGCATCTTCCAACACAAATAATCTGTTTCTGTCAGTTGACCAGTCAGTCAACACTTATACTTAATTGTCTTGCAGCAAATGTAAGGGGTTGGGGAAAATGACTTTGCTACATGAAACAAAAAAGAAAAAAATCTTAGCATGGAGATCTGCCTCCAGCAGAGACAAGTCCAAGAGTAGAAGTCTGTTGACTGTTCCCATTTTTGCAGTTTTATATCTCTATTTCATATGCAGGGCAATTAAAAAATAATCTGATTCAGAATCAGCTCTTTTGTAATTTCAGCACTTGAATTGGTCTCTTTAACAACAGAATTAGACGTTCATTGTTAGCAATCTGTTCTTTCAATTGAATTTACTAGGAAATAAATTTTTGGGAGTAGTCTTCCCCTCCTCTCAAACTGGGATGAAATTCTCAGGGTTTCTAGCTGTAACCCAAAGAATCCTTTCTCTCATATTACCAGCAGATAGAAGAAAGCACTGTCAAGAATTCCCGGTCCAGTCTGGGCCACAAACTCTTGTTTAAGGGCTGCAAAATTACAAAATTACAAAACTCCTCACACACCAGTCTTGTATGCCACCACCAGCCCTTTAGACTATCCCAATGATTAGAAGCCAAATGGCAAGCTTCCAACCTTCCTGTCACTAAACAAGAAAGTCAGCTCTGCAAGGTAGGCTTGCAAGATGAGTTTTTCCCAAAAGCAATTACTTTCGTACTTGGCTAGTAATATCAAACGGGCCATATAGAATAATTCCCACATAGTTGCACACTTACCAAGTTGTCAAATTCCACCAGATATTGGTTTTAGAAGGGACAAAAACCTTAGGAACATCTTGGTGAAATCGGACATCTCCCATCATAAGAAACCATAGGTACAAAGGGTATGCAACATGCAAATTCATGACTGAGGACAACACTTATGTAGAATCTTCTAAAAATATTAAAGTTTTCTTATTTTGCAAGATGTTCCTCTAAGAGTACTGTCTATCTGTCCCTTTGCACCGTGGCTTACATTATATCAGCATATCCACACATGCTATAAGAACATGTGTCCTTGAGCATCGCTCAAGAATTAGAAATAAAATTATTCAAGCTCCTGTGGTGGAACGTTACATTCAAGCTGGCCATTTCTCAGAAGATATGAAATTTCTTCTCATTTATAAATACCAGATAAGGCCATACACATCAAAGGACATTAAACTTCTTCTCTTACCAAAAAAACCTCATTTTATTTATGATCTCAGCACTTATGCTCCATATGGTCTAAATCAGCAACTAGATTTTTCTCCTTTAATATAAGAACATAAGAACATAAGAGACGCCAATGTTGGATCAGGCCAAAGGCCCATCCAGTCCAACACTCTGTGTCACACAGTGGCCAGAAATACCAGTGCCATCAGGAGGTCCAGCAGTGGGGCCAGGACATTAGAAGCCCTCCCACTGTTGCCCCCCCTCAAGCACCAAGAAGACAGAGCATCACTTGCCCCAGAGCCCCTAGCTATACCTTGTGGCTAATAGCCACTGATGGACCTCTGCTCCATATGCTTATCTAATTCCCTTTTGAAGCCGTCCATGCTTGTAGCACCCACCACTTCCTGTGGCAGTGAATTCCATGTGTTAATCACTCTTTGGGTGAAGAAGTACTTCCTTTTATCCGTTCTAACCCGACCGCTCTGCAGTTTCATGGAGTGCCCACGAGTTCTTGTATTGTGATATAGGTCTCTACCAGTTGGATTGTTAATGTCGATTTCACTTTAAGCCTCAAATTTACACCTGCAGTTAATCAGCTAATTTCTTAAGGTATGGTTCTCAGTTTTGAGAACCTCTTGATTCAACATAAGCTGAGAACTGCTGGTCTGCAATAATTTTGTGAATATATTCTGTGAAAGCTGGGTGAGGTGACCTTATTATGCAGTATTGTACATGGATTTTAGGGAATGTATCATGTAATTATGTAGAAATTTGTTTCAGTTCCTAACACTGCATGGTGCCTCCTGCAGTTTTTTTTTTAAAAAAATTGCCACTAATTAGTCAGTCTCTCCCCTCTAAAATACTGTATGGTGCTCAGTTAGTTTAGAGAACCTCATGATTTAGCACAAGTTGAGAACTGTTGGTCTGTAATAATTTTGTGAATACATTTTGTCAAATCTGGGTGAGTTTTGACTTTATTATGAAATACTGTATATAGAGTTTATGTAGCAATTTATTACAGTTCCAAATACTACATGAGGCTCCAGTCTGCGTTAGTTTTGACTTTATTATGAAATACTGTAGATGGAGTTTATGTAGCAATTTGTTACAGTTCCAAATACTGCATGGAGCTCCAGTTAGTTTTGAGAACCTCCATATTCTGCACAAGTTGAGAACTGTTGGTCTGCAATAATTGTATGAATATATTCTGATAAATCTGGTGAGCTTGACTTAATTATTTTATATTATGTATGGATCTTATGTACTTATGTAGCAATGTACATGTACTTATGTAGCAATTTGTTTTAGTGCCAGTTTATATGCACAGTCAGTTTGATCTGAGAGGAAGATAGATTGAAACGTTGGTATACCTTGGAAACACGTACAGCTGTACACCTGCTGCACATGGCTGCATAGGAAATTTCCATCTTATATCAGTGACATCATTTTGTCATGGGAGGTCTATGAATACTTTTTGTATTTCATCTGGGAGCATAATGTAATATCCATACATATGTATTGTGTCATGTACAAGAGCTATTATTGTTGTGAAGTAGTGCCTGGGAGCATACTAACATTATAAGCAGTAACTGCTGGGCTGTGTCCACCAGGGGTCATTTCCTGTAGGAGCACACAGTAAAGAGCCCAGGGGGCGGGCACATGCAACAAGCCCAACCCCCTGATCCCAGCAGCCCCGGGTGGGGGCTTGATCAGGGGGGTGGGAGAACCTCCCTCCCTCCCCATCTGTTTGCCCTCTTTCTTTCTTTCCCTCCTTCTTTCCTTCTTTTTCTTTCCCTTTCTGTCTGTCCTTTTTTCCTTTCTTTCTTTCCCTCCTTCTTTCCTTCTCTCCTTTCCCTCCTTCTCTCCCTCTTCCTTTTTTCCTTCTTTCTTTCCCTCCTTCTTTTCTTCTCTCCTTTCCCTCTTTCTCTCTTTCCCTCCCTCTTTCTTTCTTTCCCTCCTTATTCCCTTCTCTCCCTCTTTCCTTCCTTATTTCCTTCTCTCCCTCTTTCAGTGGCACATGCAAATAACTTATGCTAATGAGCTCCTGCACCTCTTTTTCTATGAAATGACCCCTGGTATCCACCAACCTCAAGACAGAATTAATGCATTAACATGAAATAGAAATAATATGCAACAGACTATTGCTTAATACATTTGTTTTATTTTAGTACAGAATACATTCATATTGTTGATGGATTTTCTTTAGTGTTTTCTTTGTTTTGCATACTACACACTGAGGTCCCCCCTTTATGTATTCTGTATTCCAGCAGGTACAGGCAGAGCATCACGACTAAAGCCTAAGAAGCACTCAAAATCCCAGAGAGGGAAATAGCTCAGATAAACAGTATCCATGCTTATACAGAATTAAACGCCTCCCCCAAGCCTGAGATACAATGTTAGGTGGAAAATGGAAACACTATGCAAAGCAATTCCAAAAAGGTTGGAGCTGTTTGATGGGAACAGTGGCTACGGACAGACTGGCAGGTCAGCGCAGTTTGGATGTGCCCCTAATTACTCTGTCGCATTTCGTGATGGGGATTTTCGGTCAGACTCCCACCCTGATCCAGCCACACCGCATGCTTCTTCCGTGGTTGACCATTCAGCTTCATGCTGTGCGTCAACCACGGAGTGTGAGGTCTGGTCTTTTTTTAAAAAAAACAACCCACAACTTTGACTTCTTTTTTAAAAAAAAAAACTTTTTTGGGCTGTGCATGTGCACCCATACACATATGCTCTACTATGTTAAAAAACAGAATGGCAAAACTGGAACTAAAGGTCCACACCAGTTTGAATGCACACCAGGAGAGTTCAAACATCCAGAAATGCAGGATGAATGTGGGAGGTTCCATTTCCACCAGAATTCAAGGTGAGGTAGTTGTTAACTCCCTGGATTGTGCAGAGGGTTAGACTAGAGGACCCTTGAGGTCTCAAATACTAGGTTCAAGATGCATCACAGTGAGCAGCTCTACTTTATTTAGTGATTTCAGGAACAAGACTGAAGACTCCAGGGCTACTGCCCTGTTTAAGTAGCATGCAAAAACCACACCCAAACACACCCCACTCCCAACGATAGGCTATTTACATAACATTGTCTCCTCATTGGTTACTTCTATTTGTATAACATTTGCTTTCTCATTGGTTACCTCTAGAATCCTCGGTGGAGGATGATTCAGGACCTTCAGGCAGCAGGCGGCAGTGCAGCTGGTCAATGTGCCTGCATAAAAGTTCACCCCCGTCCATCGATACCCCATATGATAGGGGTCCAGTGACATGGGTAATCCTTGCCGGGATCCATGCAGGGCTGGTGGAATAGTTCCGCATGAAGAAAGGGTCCCCTGGAGAGAACCCACAGGGCCTCCTGGTTCACCAGAGTTTGGCACAATTCTGGGGCTTGGTCTGGGTGCAGATGGTCCAACCACATTGTGAGGCGGCAGCCCATTAAGAGTTCCGCAGGGCTACAGCTGGTGGATGCGCTCAGGGTCTCCAGATGACCAAACAAAAAGACAGACAGACAGCGGTTCCAATCCCCATGGAAGAGTTTCTTTAGTGATTCCTTGATAGTCCTCACCATTCTCTCAGCCTGTCCTTTAGTAGCTGGGTGGAAGGGAGCAGATCACACATGCCTGATGACGTTCTAGTCCACAAACTCCTGGAACTCTCCTGAGGTGAAGGTGGCGCCATTATCAGTCCCATGTATAATAGGTCATGGGTGCTAAAGATCTGTCTTAGGGCCTGGATGGCTGCACGGGAGGGGGTATAGGTGACTGGCACAACTTGTAGCTGTTGGAAATGTATGTGTTTACAAGGTCTGATTCAGTCATTATAGGGTTAACTTGTATTCCTAGTTTGCTATTGTTTAGACTGACCTGGAAGGGATACCTGGCACTGAGCCAATGGGGGATTAGCCCGGGAAAAGTAACTTCTACTTTGATGCAGATTGGTCATTTGTTTCAGGTGACTTCCTTTCTAGGGGTCAAGAAGAAGGAGAGAATTCTCCATTACGTGTGTGCTTGTCTTGTCTGTAGGAAGCTTAGAAATGTAGCTTTTAGTATCATGTTAATTTGTAGAAATCCCATGAACCCTTTTCCCTTAGAATAAAGTATTTTTAAAGGCAAAGAACTCTCTTCTTTCCAATAGAGCAAGATCCATCAAATAGTCTGAGTATTAAACAATTATTGACTATTTACAACAAATTGGTAGCATAGGGCGGTTTAAATGCTCATTGGATAGAGAGAGAGAGAGAGAGAG
>NW_015168046.1:230846-251362 GCF_001447785.1 Gekko japonicus
ATCATTGCTGAGATACCTGATTTTGAATTCAAGGTGGAAGAGAGGAATGGATTTCATTACCTTGTGGATGTTTCTGAGAACTCTGGAACTATTAATGATGAGAGGCAAGTTTGTCAAACTAGCAATGACTCTTGTAATCATCAGGATTGTTTGTACGGTTGGCATTTGAAATTTGCGCATAGAAGCATGGAGAGTGTTGAAAGACTTTTGAAGGAATGTGGAATTTCTGTTGTGAATTGTGATAAGGCAAAGGAGAAATGTGAAACGTGTCTCAAAGCGAAGGGCACAGCCCCAAAATATTCTGGAAAATTTATGGCTCAGAATGTGGACTTTTTAGAGACTGTGTACAGTGATCTTGTTGGTCCACTAGCGCCATCCTGTGGCGGGAACAAAAATTTTGTTACTTTTTCTGAGAATAAAACAAAATATACTTTTGTGTATCTGATAAAGAGCAAAGATGAGACACTGAATAAATTCAAATGTTACCTGGCCACAATTAAAAATAAGTTTGGCAGAGCACCCCAAAGCTTACGCACTGATGGAGGTGGAGAATATTGCAATGCTGAATTTAAAGCATTTTTGGAACATGAAGGGATTGAACACAAGGTGACTATCCCACATTCGCCTCAACAAAATGGATCTTCTGAGAGGCTGAACAGAACAATTCAGGACATGTGTAGGGCAATGCTTATGCATTCTGGACTACCAAACAGCCTATGGGCTGAAGCTGTGAACACAGCAGTGTATCTACACAATAGAGTACCCTCAAAGCTTACTGGGACCACTCCTTTTGAGGCCTGGTTTAAAAAGAAGCCTGGATTAAAGCACATCAAAGCTTTTGGTTCCAAAGGGTATGCCCACATACCAAAGGAGAAAAGGGGAAAACTTGACCCCAGAGCTGAAGTTGGATTCGTAGTAGGGTATCCAATCGGTGGAAAGGGATACAGAATATACAATCCCCAAAATTGCACAGTTAAGGAACGCAATGTTGTATTTGTTGATGAGAGTGATTTGCCAAGTGTTTCCAGTGCAACTGATCCACAGATGTCTGGGACTGCACCTGAAGAGTTGGTGACATGGTTACCTGTAGTGATCACCGGGGAACCGGCAGGTCTACCTTCTGAGGAAACTACCAGAACAGAAGGGGAAGCGGGAACCACACCAGAGGAGGCAGCAGAACCCACAACCAGTGTGAGACGGTCAGAAAGGAGCACTAAAGGGCAACCACCAAAGAAATATGGATTTTGTGAAACTGTGCAATCCGCAAAGGAGCCCAAGAACTGGAAGGAAGTATGCAACCTACCTACGAGTGAAAAAGACAAATGGATTACAGCAATGGAACAAGAAATACTATCCATTTACGAGAAGGAAGCATGGACTCTTACTAAGCTACCTCAAGGCAGAAAGCCTGTTGGATGCAAATGGGTTTTCAAAATAAAGCATAAAGAAGATGGAACTGTGGAGCTATACAAAGCACGCCTAGTGGCCAAAGGCTATTCACAAGAATATGGGACTGACTATTTTGAAACTTTTGCTCCAGTTACCGACCAAGCAACTTTCAGAACACTTCTTAGTGTTGCAGCATCAAGAGACATGGTTGTAGAGCATCTTGATGTAAAGACTGCTTTTCTCAATGGAGAACTATCCGAAGAAATCTACATGGAACAACCTGAAGGTTTTAAAGTCAAAGGACAAGAGGATTATGTCTACAGACTCAACAAAGGACTCTATGGGCTAAAACAAGGAGCAAAGGCCTGGTATGACAAAATTACTGGACTGCTACAGAAGCAAGGTTTTGAACAAGGGAAAGCTGAACCTTGTCTGTACACTAGAATTAAAAATGGACAATACCAGTATGTTCTTGTTTACGTTGACGACCTGATCGTGGCCTGTCAAAACAGAAAGGACATCAAAGACATAGCTGATGGACTGAATAAGGACGTGGAAGTCAAACAGCTAGGAGATGTACAACAGTACCTCGGAATGCAAATTGAGAGACTCGAGGATGGGACTTTTCTTCTATGCCAGAAACGAAAGATTATGGACTTTGTCGAATCTATTGGCATGAAGGACTGTAAAACATCATCCATACCAATGGAACCTGGATATCTGAAGGAAAAGAATGGACAACCACTCAGAGACATTGGAGAATACAGAGAAGCAGTTGGGAAACTTCTCTACCTGAGCAAAACCACGAGACCAGACATCACAGCGGCAGTTGGCACCTTATGCAGAAAAGTGAGTTCGCCTAATCATCATGATTGGAGTGCAATAAAGAAACTGGCGCGGTACCTGAAAGGAACAATGGACTTACAACTGAAAATTGCACCGTCTGAAGGGCCCAGACTAGTCGTATACATGGACGCCAACTGGGGAGAAGAATCGGACAACTACAAGTCTACAAGTGGATATCTATTTTTCTACGGAGATGGACTAATAGACTGGACTAGTAGAACACAAACTGTTGTGGCGCAGTCTACAGCGGAAGCGGAGTGTGTTTCAGCAGCAAGTGCCTGTAGTAGACTTGAATGGATTTTTCATATGTTAAAGGACTTTGGAATAAGAGAACCTGTACCTGTACTTATGTTTGAAGATAATCAGGCTTGTATTACCATATGTAAGGAAGAAAGCACCACAGCTAGAAGTAGATCAATTGGTATTAAGTGTGCTTTAGTGAAAGATTTGTACCAGAAGAAGCTGATAGATATTGAGCATTGTCGTACAGAAGAAATGGTGGCTGACATTCTGACTAAGCCACTGACCAAAGAGAAATTTGAACGTCTACGTAAAATGTTGAATATGATTGGTACAAATGTTGAATTGAATAATGAATAACGTTTTTGTATGTGTATGTATGACTTACATGTTAGACCTTGAGAAGGGGTGTTGGAAATGTATGTGTTTACAAGGTCTGATTCAGTCATTATAGGGTTAACTTGTATTCCTAGTTTGCTATTGTTTAGACTGACCTGGAAGGGATACCTGGCACTGAGCCAATGGGGGATTAGCCCGGGAAAAGTAACTTCTACTTTGATGCAGATTGTTTCAGGTGACTTCCTTTCTAGGGGTCAAGAAGAAGGAGAGAATTCTCCATTACGTGTGTGCTTGTCTTGTCTGTAGGAAGCTTAGAAATGTAGCTCTTAGTATCATGTTAATTTGTAGAAATCCCGTGAACCCTTTTCCCTTAGAATAAAGTATTTTTAAAGGCAAAGAACTCTCTTCTTTCCAATAGAGCAAGATCCATCAAATAGTCTGAGTATTAAACAATTATTGACTATTTACAACAGTAGCCACTTTGTGTAGGAGTCCACCAGGAGGAAAAACAGCTGCCCCTGGAACGGGCTGGCAAAGTCCAAGTGTACCCATGCTTACAGCTTATGGGTTGACTCTCACTGGTGAATGGGAGCCCTCAGCAGTCCGCATCTCCTGGCACGCCTGGCAATGATGTACCCAGGCTTCAAATTTTGCTGTCCATTTACGATCACCACACATAGCTTTGAGCCAGTGCCTTCATCCTCATGAGCCCTAGGTGGGTCTCATGCAGGGCTACCAAAACACGTTTACGCAGTGGTGGGGGAATCACTAACTGGCTACCCCACAGGAGGCACCCCTTGTATGCTGAGAGCTAATCTCTGTGGGATGCAAATGCTGTGAATTCCAGGCCCATCTGACCAGAGGGCTATAGCCTCCCCACCCAGTCCAGAACACGGGAGAAGATGCAGTCCCTGGTGGTGTGGCATGACATATCCACGGCATGTAGGGGGCAGTCCGGCAGATCTTCTACCAGCAGGATCTGGTGTGTGGGGGCTGGGGCCGGATCAACTGAGCTGAGTGGGAGACGGCTAATAGCGTCAGTGTACCCCATAGACTTCCCCGCCTGGTACTGCAGGACGTATTGGTAAAAAAAAAACCCAGAAAGATGGACCAGTGCAGGACCCTCAGTGACAGCATCTGCAGTGTCTGGTGATCGGAGGCAAGGAAACCAAGCAGAGGCTTCTAGTCAATGGCGATGGTAAAGGGGCAACCGTAAAGATAGTCGTAGAACTTCTTCACGCCTGCCATGATTGCAAGGGCCTCTGTGTCGATCTTAGAGTAGTTCTACTCAGCTGACAACAGGGTCCTCAAGTAGTATGCCACCAGCACCTCTCTCCCATCTGGCAGTCGATGGCCCAGGACAGCGCCGATGCGTAAGGAGAAGCATCACAAGCTAAGACAACTGGCAGTGTCTCGTTGAACTGGGCAAGGATGTTGTTCGAGGTGAGCATCTCCTTTACTGCCCAGAAATTGGTGGCCTGCCACTGGCCTCAAACATATGGGACCTTCTTGTTGAGTAGGCAGTTGAGCGGCTCAGCGATTGCATCTTTATGGGGCAGAAACAAGTGGTAAAAGTTCAGAAGCCCCAAGAAAGCCTGAAGATCAGCTTTGGAAGTGGGTGCGGGTGCATTCATGATGGCATGAACCTTGTCAGGGGCCAGGTGGATGCCAGCAGCATCCATGGAGAACCACAGGAACTCTACTCGGGGACTCCCAGGAGGCATTTCTCTCACTTCACCTTCAGCCCAGCGGAGTCGAATTGCTGCAACATGGTGTGCAGGTGGTCAGTGAAGTCCTCTTCTGTGAAGGCAGTGATCAATACACCATCCATAAGAAAAAGAAATGCAACAAAGCAAAGTGGCTGTCTGATGAGGCTTTACAAATAGAAGAAGAAAGTGAAAAGCAAAGGCAAAAAGGAAAGATTTACCCTACTGAATGCAGATTTCCAGAGAACAGCAAGGAGAGATAAGGAGGCTTTCCTGAATGAACAATGCAAAGTAATAGAGGAAAACAGTAGAATAGTAAGGACTAGAGATCTTTTCAAGATAATTGGAAAAATCAAGGGAAAGTTCCATACAAAGCTGGCCATGATAAAGGACAAAAACGGGAGGGACCTAACAGAAGCAGATTAGGAAAAGATGGCAAGAATGCACAGAAGAACTCTACAAGAAGGACCTCAATGTCCTTGACAACCACGATGGTGTAATCACTGACCTCGAGCCAAACATCCTGGAATGCAAAGTCAAATGGGCCTTAGAAAGCATTACTAACAACAAAGCTAGCGGAGGTGATGGTATTACAGCTGAGCTATTCAAAGTCTTAAAAGATGATGCTGTTAAAGTGCTGCACTCAATATGCCAGCAAATTTGGAAAAATGCAACTGTGGCCACAGGATTGGAAAAAGTCAGTTTACATTCCAATCCCAAAGAAGGGCAATGCCAAGGAATGTTCAAACTATCACACAATTGCATTAATTTCACATGCTAGCAAGGTCATGCTCAAGATCCTACAAGCTAGGCTTCAGCAGTACGTGGATAGGGAACTGCCAGAAGTACAAGCTGGGTTTCGAAGAGGTAGAGGAACTAGAGATCAAATTGCCAACATTCACTGGATTATGGAGAAAGCAAGTGAGTACCAGAAAAAAAATCTACTTCTGCTTCATTGACTACGCTAAAGCCTTTGATTGTGTGGATCACAACAAACTATGGCAAGTCCATAAAGAGATGGAAGTACCATACCACCTCTCATGTCTCCTGAAAAACCTATATAAGAGTCAAGGAGTGACAGCTAGAACTGGATATGGAACAACTGATTGGTTTAGCATAGGAAAAGGAGTACAACAAAGATGTATATTGTCACCCTGCTTATTTAATTTATATGCAGAGTATATAATGCGAAATGCCGGCCAGGATGAATCACAAGCCAGAATTAAGATTGCTGGGGTAAACATCAACAACCTCAGATATGCAGATGATACCACTCTAATGGCAGAAAGTGAAGAGGACCTCAAGAGCCTCTTGCTGAGGGTCAAAGAGGAGAGTGCAAAAGTTGGCTTTAAACTCAACATCAAAAAAACTAAGATGATGGCATCTGGTCCCATCACTCCTTGAGGAATAGAAGGGGAAGTCGTGGAAACAGTAACAGACTTTACGTTCCTGGGATTCAAGATCACTGCAGACAGTGACTGCAGCCATGAAATTAAAAGACACCTGCTCCTTGAGAGGAAAGTGATGGCAAACCTAGACAGCATAATAAAAAGTAGAGACATCACCCTGCCAACAAAAGTCCGTATGGTCAAAGCAATGGTATTTCCAGTAGTAATGTATGGCTGCCAGAGTTGGACTATAAGGACGGCCGAGCTCTGAAGAATAGATTATTTTGAATTATGGTGCTGGAGAAGACTCTTGAGAGTCCCCTGGACTGCAAGGAGATCAAATCAGTCAATCCTAAAAGAAATCAACCCTAACTGTTATCTGGAAGGCCAGATACTGAAGCAGAAGCTCAAATACTTTGGCCACCAAATGAGAAGAGAGCACTCACTGGAGAAGACCCTGATGCTGAGAAAGATTGAAGGCCAAAGAAGAATGGGACGGCAAAGGATGAGATGGTTAGACATTGTTATCGATGCAACGAACGTGAAATTAAGCAAACTCCGGAGCATGATGGTAGACAGGAGGAGCTGGTGTGATGTGGCCCATGGGGGTGCTAAGAGTCAGACTCGACTGTGTGATTGAACAACAAATGCTTGTTTGGCCTCGACTGTGCAACTGAACAACAACAATGCTTGATCAGTGGATACAACTACTGAACTGACAGACTAATCTGAACATATGCCATTATGACAGTGCAAGGAACCTCCTGCTGTTTTGAAATGACAAGGCACTGCTGCTTCTAGGACAGGCTAGTTATGTGCTCGCTCTTCTTCCCATATAGAATGTAGTATAAATAACTCAAAGAGCTTCTCATCAGACTTTCCATGTTCTGGCTACTGGTGAAAGGGCCTCTGTTCCCTTCTGAGGGATGCAGAACAGACTGCTGTTCTTCATTTGAACTTAACTTTATCTATTAATGAGCTTCACAAGTTAATGTGGCCATTGCCTAACATTGACTTGAGAGAGAGGAAAAAGTCCTAGGAAAGAACAGGGGGAAAGCCAGACCAGCCAGGCAGCAAAACTTACCTTTGGCCTCGGTCACACGGGCTGGATATCGTGGGGGGGAGGCATGGCTAATTGCCCCAGCACAGTTTGATCCACGATTACGTGATCAGACACGCCGGTGGCACACCACGGGTCCTTCCCTCGGTGCCAGCGGGTAAACGAGGGACCGGAGGGGAATGCCATGCGCCGGCGCGATCATACCACAGGAGTCTGGAGGCAGCCCGTGGGAAACGTTTACTAGTACTTTGGAGGTACTACTTTTTTAACGAGCATTTTCGGCAGTAAGCCACGGGTGTGCGGCACTTCCCAGATGTTGGGGTGTGATCATGCCCGAATAATCCACCCACCATCCATGCCTCTCCCGCAGCAACTTTGCTACTTTTTCTCAAACCAGTCTCAAAGCCATGCTACTTTTTCTCAAACCAGTCTCAAAGCCATCTGAGAGTACCTGACAACCAACCAATTAACTTTTGCCCAAGGGCTCCTTTGCCCACACTGTCTCTGGGAAAAAGAAGTCTTTAACCAACTGCAGGCCATTGGGGTCTCATGTATGATGCTCCAAAGGCTTAATTAAAACTCACAAAATTAAAAACCACAGAAACCACTTTACTTAGCTTTTTGGACAGTCCAGAAGCAATTGCAGGCTTGACTTTTAACATAATTGGTTAGGAGCCCTAGTCTTTAAACATTGACAAAATTTGTTGGCTGCTTTTCCTGGCTTTCTGACTGCTTTGAATGTTCACAGTGCTTGTGCAGAGCCTGAAAGCATATTACTGTCTGTAGTCAGCAAAATGCAAGAGCAGGAAAAGTGCTGATGCCTCATTTGTTACGAGTAGCAACCACTTAATTAATATCCCAGTTTTAATGCATTTAGTAATTAAACTTTAATTCCTTTTCCCTTTACAGGTATACATTGAAAACAACCATTTCTTTGGCAGCCTTTTAGCTATTGCTTTGTTACAGGCAACTACCAAGCGTGTGACGGGGCAGGGAGGGGGAGAACAATGAGGTTTCAAAGGTTAATACACTTGCACCATCACATGATTTTTATTTTCTTAAGCCAGGGACCAAGGAGATGAATCATTGGAAGTGCTTTGATATGAGGGCATATCTATTTCATCTTAGCCTGAGAAGAAAAATGCTGACTTGGCCATCCTCAGATCAATAGAATTGTCTTCCATGGGTCCAACACTGAAGACTGATGAATTATTTCAGTTTCCTCCATTAATTTCAGGACTCTGAAAAGAAATGCACAAGAATAGAGCATTCATAATCCCTGAAAATAATCACATAAAGATGCAACAAAGTGACATGGACATATCAGTCCTGAACCCAGGTGCTGGGGCATTCCCAGCATAGCTAGTTGGTATTCTATATTATCTCAGCAGACAAAGGAATTCTAAAGGAGTTGATGACATATTAGCAGCTGCACTGGAGCCCATAGCAACACTGCCACACTCATCACAGACAGAAACAACAGAACACACAGTTGCACATTCAAAGATGACATTCCTGTCAACTTCCCAAGAGCTCACTGTAGAAAAGCACTCACATGGGAAACAGGAGGGAGGGCTTTGAATTCCATCAAGGGTGCAGCTGGCAGAAAGACAAGCTTTACTTCTGGGCAAACTTGCAAGCTGATCAGCAGCAAAACACCCACTCCTCCACTTGCACATGGCTGAATGACCTTAGGCAAGCCATAGTTCTGATAAGAGCTGTTCTTGGAAAAAAAGAGCAGTTTCTGTCCTCTCTCAGCCCCACCTACCTCACAGGGTGTCTGTTGTGGGGAGGGGAAGGGAAAGGAGTTTGTAAGCCGCTCTGAGACACCTTTGGGTAGTGAAGGGCAGGGTATGAATCCAATCTCTTCTTCTTCTTCACTGTTGAACATTGCATGCCTAGTATGGATGAAGCACCCAGTTCAAGCCCTGCATGAGGCCTACTATCAGTTGGCATAAAGAATCCCAGGCACAGATAAGACTTTTCAATGTCAGGTGAGCCACTCATTCTTATTAGCTGTCCCAATCATTTTGCTTAACACCTTCCCCTCTAGTTGTCCTTCTGATGAAATCATTAGGTTTATTATTGCTCCCTGCTGCTCATCATCCCAGCAACCCTCCATCTTTTTTACACAAGTCAGGTGAATAGGGTTGCCAACATTCTTAGTCTAGCAAAGCTCCTGTGCTTTTGAAAGCTGCACTGAATGAAGCAGAATTGCAGGTAGAGCTATCCCATCGTTGCATGCCCATGATAGATACAACTGTGCTGGTCAGTTTGGTGTAGTAGTTAAGACCTTGTAGGTTGTCTGTTGTGGGGAGGGGAAGGGAAAGGAGATTATAAGCCCCTCTCCTTCAGGTAGTGAAGGGTGGGGTATAAATCTAATATATTTTTCTTCAGTTTGTAATGCTGCAGCAGCCAAGCTAGAACAAGAGAACTAGCAATGCCACAGCAAAGCAGCTAGGTGTACACTGATCACTACAGCTCTAGGCCATGTTGCAGGCTCTGCAGATCTTTTTCACTCCCCTGTGATAACTAACCCTACCGTTAATCCTATAGCATCCCTTGTGGGGAGTTCTGTTGCTACTGCAGTTTCTGTTTGTAAATTGTGAGGCTCTGGTCCTGCAAGATAAAAGGGTTCATGAATAACTGGCCAGCAGTAGTGATAGTTGGAATGTATGGTACTCACCCCAAAATGTGGTTGTGATCCTTCTTTCCCACACTTGCTTGTGGGATTCACCAGCATACATCATGATGACACTGGCATGATGTTCTCGTAGCATATCTCCAAGCCCTTCCCCCTTCTGTATTGCACATACTTATCCTATGCCCACTGTGTGAGACACAATGCTAACAACTGTTCAGAGAGGAAGAGTTGTTGAACCAATACACAGTAGGTACATGTTAAGGAGGGTGAGAGATTTGCATGCTTTTATGGGGAATCTTAAAGTTGCATCACCAAGTAAAAGTAGAGGCTCCCATTTGGGGTTTTTTTGTGTCTTGACATGGATTGCCTGGAACAGGGGCAGATTGGCCATTAAGGCTACCAGGAAGAGTCCTACTGGGCCAATGACATGGGGACCTGCCCCAACCCTGGGAACCCCTGAACCCAGGGACCACCCCCTTCATCAGGGCCATCACAATAAAAAGAGAGGGGCAAGCATGAGCCAGAAGCAGGGGGGATGGCTCTCTATGGTGAGAGACACACCCTCCTGGCCCCTTGCTGTCATGAGGGACAGGACAGCCTCAGGTAGCCCAGTGAGAGACAGGTCTGTCTGGCTTTACCTTGCCCAGCTTGGCTAGGCAACACCTGTCCATGGCTGGCTCAGCAAGCCCTTCCTCCCTCCCCTGGGGGGAACAGAGCTGGGGCTGGCTAGAGGTGAGATCATGTGCTCACTGCATATTGATTTATTTATAACTAGGAGTAAGGCCCATTGTGGGAAGAAATACTACGAGCTCTAGAAAGAGGCTCCAGGTGAGTGTCCTGGCTGTGGCTTGGTAAGAGCTATCTTTTTTGTCCTGGTTAGTGCTTGTGATGGTAAACCACTGAGGCGGTATCTTAAGGTCGTGTGTATGTAGGGCAAGTGATATTGGTTGGCAGCTGGATGCAGTGGTTCCCTGGAGACTTCCAGGGCTCACTGGAAGGTTGGGACCTCAGCAGGGTATAATGCCATAGAGTCCACTACCCAAAGAAGCCATTTTCTCCAGAAGAACTGATCTTGGTCATCTGGAGATCAGTTGTAATACGTGGAGATCTCCAGATGCCACCTGGATGTTGGCCTATGTTAATTTGAGGCTGTGCAATGGCAGTGAAGGTAGAAAAGCACCTCCTTCTATGCCATATTTCCAGGATTCCAAGGCTCTGGAAAGTGGTTCTGTAGCCAGTTACAGGGCTGGCAACTTTGGGTTGGAAAATACCTGTAGATTTGAGGGGTAGAGCCTGGGGAGTGCAGGATTTTGGGTGGGGAGGGACCTCAGTAGGGTATAATGCCATAGAGTACACTGCCAAAGCAGCCATTTTCTCCAGGAGAACTGATCTTGGTTATGTGGAGATCAGTTGTAATAGCTGGAGATTTCCAGGTGCTGCCTGGAGGTTGGCAATACTTAGAGGAGGACCAGGTTTGTTGAATGACTTCAGTGAAGTATAGTGCCATACAGCTCACTCTCCAAAGAAACCATTTTCTCCATGGGGACTGATCTCTGTAGTGTGGAGATCAATTGTAATTCAGGGAGATGTCCAGGCCTTCCCTTTCCCCCAGACCCTGTTTTACAGTTTAACCTATTTAACACTTCAACTGACTCCCTGCTAATGCCCCATGGCCTCTTGGGACTCCCAACTTAGGAGTTGTAGTTCTAATTCCCTTTGCTATGGTTGAAGTAAGGCCACCTGATAACTACAACTCCCAAGGTGCAATGTGTCAAAAGTGGGCGTATAAGAATGGAGGAGCCGGCTGGAAAGGCCAATAGGACACCAAGGCATATTGCCCAATGGCCAAAGTGAGAGTAGGTGAGTTGTCACCAGCACAACTTGTCTTTTATATATTACTAGTAGCCAAGATCGTTGTAAAGGGAATACAATAAGCACTAGCAAGATCTCGGTCTGGCCCTCCTCCTTGGCCGCCTTATCGTCTATGGAGCCGGTCCTCGTCTGCTTGCAGCCTGCCCTGCCAGCTGCAGCCATCCATGGGTGGCGATGACCAGTACAGCAGTGGCATGGTTGGCCTCGGTCTCCTTACCGTGTGGCTGCCGGATTGTTGGGCCTGTCCACTGCCTTGCAACACAGCGATGGCGAGAGGCTGGCTGCTGCTTCCATGGGCTTGCAGCCCGGCCAGCTCCCTGTATCCTGGCACCGCCATGGTGCGGCACCGCCATGTTTGGCCTTGGCCTCCTGAGCCTCTGCCCATTAGAGCATCCATCCTCTTCAGTAGCTCCCTCCAGACTGAGGCTGAGACACTGGCCACCAGCTCTGTGGGTGGGACTGAGGCAACGCAGCCAGGCAATGCAGCCAGGGGATTGGCACACCTTCCAAGTGACAAATCAGGCAGCCAACTGATTTGTGAGCACATGGAACGTTGGCACCCGAAAACAGAATTATATATAAGGAGAGATAGCTGTTTTAAAGCTGTGTTTCCACCTGATCAGCGTCCACAAGGTGGCACACATAAAACATTAGAACAATTAAAAACACTATAATGATAAAACAATTAATAAAAGAGCATCAGAACCAGGGAAGATGGCCAATGTTACTGGGGGTATGTCAAATGAAGCAAAAAAAGTCTTCACCTGCTGGCAGGAAACAAATGAATCTGCCTGGGGAAGGAGTTCCAAAGTTTTCGTGCCATGACTGAGAAAGCCCTTTCTCAGGACACCACCTATATAACCTCAGATGGTGGGGGCAACAGAAGGAGCGCCTCTAAAGATCACCAGAGTGAATGGGTAGGTTCATGTGGGAGAAGGTGATCATTAAGGTACATTGGAGACCAGCTGAGCTCTGAGCAGGAGAGAGAGCTGTGAGGGAGGTGAGTGGGTTTCTTTTACTTGCTTTCAGCTGAGAGGATTCAGCTAAGGATATTGTGTGGGAAAACTGTGTTTAGCAGTGTGTGGAAGCACTTAGAGTTCTTACAGAGTCCTGGCTGATTGAGTGTGGGAGAGGAACGGGCATTGTTTGACTGGGATTGCCTGTAATTGAGAGGAAGTGGAAGGGGCATTGTTTTGCCTGTGATTGAGTGCCTGGGTGAATTTGAATTTGAATAGCTGCTGCCTGACCTCTGCTGGGGGAGGCCTCTATTTAAGGAAACACCTTGGCAGAGGCACGAGCCTCTGGCACGAGCCGAAGGGTGAGCTAAAGGGCTCTTTGCCTGTGGCTCTTAGCCTAGGGACTCTTAGACTAGGGGCGCTGTAAGAAGCCCAAAAAGAGCCAGAAAGACAAGGCCCTAGGCTCTTTGTCTTTCCCGTAAAATAATTTGACTTGATAACAAAACCCACATAAATACCAAGGGTTTAAAAGGGGGATTATATTTATTTATTTTAAAAGAATTATGAAGCCAGAATGCCAGCAGGGGGTTGGGGGCTATCCAGTGTTTTGCACGGAGTGTCACATGTATGACTATCTGCCCACTGGGCAGAAGTCTTGGGTGTGTCCTCGGTGCAAGGAGCTCCTGGTTCTCAGGGAACGTGTGTGCTCCCTTGAGGCCAAGGTGGCTGACCTGGAGAAGCAGAGACAGTCAGCTAGGCACACAGAAAAGACTCTCGGGGACTTGTTAGCTTCGTCCCACTCTGGATCTGGCAGCCCCGCTGCTGTCAGGGAGCATGAGGGTCTAGGGGAAACAGGGCACCATGCTGAGGATAAGGGGAATGTGCCCTCAGAAGGGACCTCTTCCCCAGCTGGTGAGCGGCTCTCCTTTTGCACCAAGGAACCATCCCTGAGCAGGGTGGGAGGGGGGCTCTTGGTAGTGGGTGATTCGATCCTTAGGCAGGTAGACAGCTGGGTGGCGAACCCGCGTACTGACCGTATGGTGACTTGCCTGCCTGGTGCGAAGGTAGCGGACATTACGCGTGTTTTAGATAGGCTGGTAGATAGTGCTGGGGAGGAGCCAGTGGTCGTGGTGCATGTCGGCACCAACGATGTGGGGAAATGCAGTCGTGAGGTCCTGGAGGAGAAATTTAGGCTGCTGGGCAGGAAACTTAGGTCCAGGACCTCCAAGGTAGCCTTCTCAGAAGTGTTACCTGTTCCACGCGCAGGGCCGGAGAGACAGGCAGAGATCAGGAGTCTCAATGCGTGGATGAGACGATGGTGTAGGGGGGAAGGGTTCAGGTTTGTTAGGCACTGGGATACTTTTTGGAACAAGAGGGAGCTGTACAGGCGAGACGGTCTCCACTTGTCCCGAGAAGGAACCAGGCTGCTGGCACTTAAAATCAAAAAGGTGGCAGAGCAGCTTTTAAACTGAATATTGGGGGAAAGCCGACAGGAGATGAAAAGTCTCTGGTTCGGGTTGGCTCATCTGAGAGAGGTGAGGGGGTACCGGTTGCTTTTCTACAGGGAGGTGGATTGAAATTGTCCACAGAGGCCATGGCTGGTGACATGGACTGCCGGACAACGACTCGAGATAGCAAGAGGAAGGATGCAGGCTTAACTTGTAAGGGAAATTACAGCTGTTTCTATACAAATGCTAGAAGTGTCCGAGGTAAAATCGGGGAGTTGGAGTGCTTGGTGTCGGAGGGAAAAATAGACATTGTGGGTATTTCTGAAACTTGGTGGGATGAGGAAAATCAGTGGGACACAGTGATTCCCGGTTATATATTATATCGGAAGGATAGGGGGGGAAGGGTTGGAGGTGGGGTAGCTCTGTATGTCAGAGAGGGTATAAAGTCTAGAAAGATTGAGAGGCTAAGTGAATTGGATTCGCTTCTGGAAGTTCTATGGGTTGAAATAGGGGGGCCAAAAGGAAACTTAACACTGGGAGTTTGTTATCGCCCACCAGATCAAAAGATAGAGGAGGATTATAAAATGATGAATGCCTTAAAGATAGCAACTAGACAAAAACACTGTGTAATAATAGGTGATTTTAACTACCCACACATTGATTGGGTCAATATGTGTTCTAGTCGGGAAAAAGAGATTGAGTTTCTAGACACTCTAAATGACTGTGCTATGGAGCAGATGGTCACGGAACCTACCAGGGGAGAGGCGATCCTTGATTTGGTCCTAAGTAACACTCAAGACCTGGTGAGAGATGTAAAAGTGATTGCACCGCTTGGAAACAGTGATCATAATGTTGTTGAGTTCATCATTTGTACAAATAGAGAATTGGCCAAAAAGACTCACACAACCATTTTTAACTTTAAAAGGGGTAATTTCTCTGATATGAGGGGACACGTGGGGAGGAAACTGAAAGGAAAAGTAGAAAGGGTCAAAACAATTGGGGAAGCTTGGGATCTATTTAAAACTACGATCCTAGAAGCTCAAAAAATATATATTCCGCAGGTTAGGAAAGGCACAAACAGGTATAGGAAAAAGCCTGCATGGTTAACAAACAGAGTAATGGAGGCTGTAAAAAGTAAAAAGAATTCCTTTAAGCAGTGGAAAGCTAGTCACAGTGAGGCTGATAAAACGGAACACAGGCTATGGCAAATAAAATGCAAGTCTGAGGTCAGGCAGGCAAAAAGGGAATATGAGGAGCATATAGCAAAAAACGTAAAAACCAACAATAAAACTTTCTTCAAATACATTAGAAACAGGAAACCAGCCAGGGAGGCAGTGGGGCCCTTGGACGACCAAGGGGTAAAAGGAGTATTGAAGGATGATAGGGAAATGGCTGAGAAGCTAAATGCATTTTTTGCCTCCGTCTTCACTGTGGAAGATGAGAAGTGCTTGCCCACTCCAGAACCACTGATTTCAGGAGGGGTGTTGGAAGACCTGAGTCAGATTGAGGTGATGAGAGAGGAGGTCCTAAAACTGATAGACAACTTAAAAACTGAAAAATCACCAGGCCCAGATGGCATACATCCGAGAGTTCTGAAAGAACTCAAATGTGAACTTGTAGATCTCCTGACAAAGATATGTAATCTTTCCTTAAAATCTGCCTCCATTCCTGAGGATTGGAAGGTAGCTAATGTCACTCCCATCTTTAAAAAGGGTTCCAGAGGAGATCCGGGAAATTACAGGCCAGTCAGTCTGACGTCGATACCGGGTAAATTGGTGGAAACCATTATTAAGGAAAGAATTAGTAGGCACATAGATGAACAAAACCTATTGAGGCAGACTCAGCACGGTTTCTGTAAGGGAAGATCTTGTCTCACTAACCTGTTAGTGTTCTTTGAGGGGGTGAACAAACATGTGGACAAGGGGGATCCAATAGATATTATTTACCTTGACTTCCAGAAAGCTTTTGATAAAGTTCCTCATCAAAGGCTCCTAAGTAAGCTCAAAAATCATGGGATAAAAGGACAAGTCCTTTTATGGATCAAAAACTGGCTAATTAATAGAAAACAGAGAGTGAGTATAAATGGGCAATTTTCTCAGTGGAGGGTGGTAAGCAGTGGGGTACCGCAGGGATCAGTACTTGGTCCACTGCTTTTTAACTTGTTCATTAATGATTTGGAGATGGGAGTAAGCAGTGAAGTGGCTAAATTTGCGGATGATACAAAGTTGTTCAGGGTGGTGAAAACCAGTGAGGATTGTGAGGCACTCCAAGGGGATCTGTCAAGGATGGGCGAGTGGGCGTCAACATGGCAAATGGGGTTCAATGTGGCCAAGTGCAAGGTGATGCACATTGGAGCCAAAAATCCTAAATATAAATACACATTGATGGGGTCTGAACTGGCAGAGACTGAGCAAGAGAGAGATCTTGGAGTTGTAGTGGATAACTCACTGAAAATGTCGAGACAGTGTGTGACTGCAATAAAGAAGGCCAATGCTATGCTGGGGATTATTAGGAAGGGTATTGAAAACAGATCAGCCAATATAATAATGCCCCTATATAAATCAATGGTGAGACCTCATTTGGAATACTGTGTGCAGTTCTGGGCACCACACCTTAAAAAGGATATTATAGCTTTGGAAAAAGTGCAGAAAAGGGCAACTCGAATGATAAAAGGGTTGGAACACTTTCCCTATGAGGAAAGGTTAAAGCGCTTAGGGCTCTTTAGCTTGGAGAAACGACGACTGAGGGGTGACATGATCGAGGTTTATAAGATTATGCATGGGAAAGAGCAGGTAGAGAAAGAGGTACTTTTCTCCCTTTCTCACAATACAAGAACTCGTGGGCACTCCATGAAACTGCAGAGCGGTCGGGTTAGAACGGATAAAAGGAAGTACTTCTTCACCCAAAGAGTGATTAACACATGGAATTCACTGCCACAGGAGGTGGTGGGTGCTACAAGCATGGACGGCTTCAAAAGGGAATTGGATAAGCATATGGAGCAGAGGTCCATCGGTGGCTATTAGCCACAAGGTATAGCTAGGGGCTCTGGGGCAAATTATGCTCTGTCTTCTTGGTGCTTGGGGGGGGTGGTCAACAGTGGGCGGGCTTCTAATGTCCTGGCCCCACTGCTGGACCTCCTGATGGCACTGGTATTTCTGGCCACTGTGTGACACAGAGTGTTAGACTGGATGGGCCTTTGGCCTGATCCAACATTGGCGTCTCTTATGTTCTTATGTTCTTATGTCCCAGGCTGTACAAGTCTTTGAAGATCAATACCAGCACCTTGAATTGAGCCTAGAAGCAAATTAGAAGCCAGTGTAAATGGAGCAAGATCATGGTAACATTTACAGAAAGCATTTCCATGAAATAGTAACCATAGTGATTAATGGCTCCTCAAAACGCTTCCAAAAGTAAGGTATTTTGCTGACATTTTCAGCACTACATACAACAGCTACCTACAAAATTAAGGGGGGGGAGGCCTTTTTGAAAAAAGCAGATGCTGCCATCTTAAACAACATCATTGGTTACAGTCTGATTTCAGAGGGAAAATAATTATTGCCTTCCATTTCGTGAAAAACCTATTCCTTTTTAAGAAGAACCCTTTCACCCATAGACATGAAATGAGAGAAAATAAATAAAGAACCTCCAGGTGCAAAGATAGGGATATTTGCATATTCATTAATCCACTTAAAGGCATACATATTCAAGCATTCATTGTGTAATTGCATTGCATAAAGTGCCACTTCTGGAAGCCCTAAATGAGTACCATGCATCCATTCCGCAATTTCTTGCAAGTTTGTTCCTCAAGGTGATGACTGGTGAGTGGTGATCTCACCATTAAGGAGAAAATTCACATATTCCTACATTCCGTTACCAATTAGATTGTTTCAGATGTCTCCACTTCCCATAAACTTTAAAATGCTGTCTTCCCACAAATAGCTTTTTCTAATGCTAATAGGGCATGCTCACAGCTAATCATTTCATAATTTACAACCTTGTTCATTTTTTAAAAAGAAAGAAGGTTCTTAAAAGCCTAATGAAAGACGCTGATGTTTTGATTCTCTTCATGTTAAGAAGTAGATTTTTTTGGTTCACCCTTTCATCTATCATACTTGTGTGTTTTTTCCCCTTCAAACACATTACTAACTGGGAGTCCTGTATCTGAATCAGAACAACACTGTAAAACTATTCCAGTAACTTTTCCTATGAAACAAGGGTAGGAATTTATGAACTGTAGATATTCTTCTTTGAAGAAAACAAAACTTCATTGAGTTCCCCCCCCCAAACAAAATCTACTATGAGAACAAAATCACAAGTGTAATGTAAAGCTCAGACAACTTGAGATTAAACTTTCTGGCACGGCCACTGATCAGTAACCTACTACAAGCATATTTCAAGCTAGGGATGTTTGGTAGGTGAACATGCTGTGTTTGACAGCCATGATCACTCATAAACTGAGTCTCAGATCTGTTTCGCCCACCTGTGGTCCACCTTGAACAGCTGTTGAACATCTCTGCAGCTGTGTAGTAACTATAGTGGTGGAATTTCATTTCCTCTCCTTGCGGGGGCTTTTGCATCTGCACAGTAGGTGAAATCAGATCTACACCAGAGTCATAGATGGCTGGGTTAGGTAATTAAATGATGGAGGGGTTGCTAATAATTTGATCAGTAGGCCCAGGTACCATGAAATAATGCATGTAAAGCACTCTGAACATTGAAAGAGAATGACTGAGATACAATTTCTAAATGCTCGATATGTTTAAATATTCTTAAAGAGTAAGGAGCTCCTTGTAAACCACTAGTTTAATCTTATTAATTAAACAAGTAAAATGTTGATGCTTTTGTATATGCTTATAAAATTCTGGATATTATGAGGATAACTAGTGAAGCGCAGATACTTCATGCTTGTGAGTTAGAAGACAAATGTGGTTAAGTGCCCGGGCTTTTGAGTATAAAAACCTGGGTTTGAATCCCTATTCCATTAATTTATAAGATTTCTTTGGACCAAAGGACTATATTTCAATCTAGCCTAATTCATAATATTGTTGAGAGAATAAATTGGAGGGCAGGAGAACCATGAACATTGCCCTGAATTCCTTGGAGAAAGGTGGATGGAAGTAGAATTAGGTCTTTGCCCTCCCCACCATAATGGAGGATATAGCTCTTTCTATAACAGAATTCAGTAAGGGAAAATCTGACCTGTGAAACCTTCTTGTCTGGACTATACTTACTCTCCTCAGTATGCTCAAGTAGCCATGCTATGAACATTTATTCTACAAAACCTAGATGATAGATAGATAATTGTATTTCTTTTTTTAATTTATTTAAATTTGTATTGAAATTTTATAAATTTACATTCAGAACACCAATCAATACAGTTCAGTAAGAGTGCATTGACATAAACAGTGGGTACATAAGAGGATTAAATCACAGACCATAGGTGATATCATACGGTGAGAGTGTGTTGACACAAACCCTTAGATACCATTGTAACATAGATCTATAATTGAGCACTGTATCACAGAAATCATTGTAGTATTAGGTCAAGAGAGAATAGTGAGCTATGGGCCCCATTATATCAGAATGAGTTATGAGGAAATAGCCATTTGTGAAAATCGGGTTGGCCGGGATTATATTCTGAGTTTTCATAAAGGAGACAATTGGAAGCCAGGTTAACTCAAATTTGGAGTGGTGTGTTGCAGTTGTTTCAGACTTGTGAAGTGAGTCTGTAATTTTTGCTATTATATAGTGTTCCCACAGTTTGTCATGCCACCCAGAGACTAATGGAGCGAAGGGAGATTTCCATGCTGCCGCAATTGTCAAGCATGTAGTAGCCAGAAGAGTTGCTAGTATTGTTTTCCTGTCATCATCGATTGAGTCGTCCCAGTGATTTAGGAGAAAGGTTTCCAGATTGAAGGGAATATTTACTACTGTGATATCTCTAATCTGTTCTCCTACTTCCCTCCAAAACTGTGCGATCTTGGGGCAGCTCCACCAGCAGTGCAGGTACAAGGCCTCATGCCCACATGCTTTCCAGCATAGGGGACTATTGTTTGGATCTATTCTATGGAGCTGTTCAGGTGTCAGGTACCACCTGGTCATGCATTTGAAAAATTGAAGCCGTATGTTATATACACTGGAGGTATTTGCTGGTGAGGCCCAGATAGCTTCCCAGTTGTATTTCTAATGTACCAAAGTTGCACAAGAAAATGAGTCAATTTTCCATGTCAGCAAAGCCAAAGCCATAGTTACCAGCAGGGGTCTTTTCGCCCGGGAGCCCTCCGGAGCGCCGCTCCGGCAGCCCTTGTGGCGGCAAGCCCCGCCCCCGGGTCCCCTGAGCCCCGCCCCCGGTTCCCCCAAGCCCGCGCAGGAGGGCTGCAGTTCGGAGGAGGCCCCATTGTCGTTGGCTCCCTGGGGCTCGCGCCGGAGCGCAGCGGCCCCAGAGAGCAAAGAGGAGGCCTGTCGCCACCTCCCTGGGGCCGCTGCGCTTCGGCGCGAGCCCCAGGGAGCAATGTTATGCCAACTTCTCCAGGAAATTCCTGGAGACCCAATACAAGTTATCTACCAAGGAAGTTTGGGTGTTTGTGGCTGTGCGTAAGTTTTATACCAGTCTATACAGAGGGAGACT
>NW_015168046.1:251954-252289 GCF_001447785.1 Gekko japonicus
GGGGTAAGTGAGGGATCCGTGGGGGGTGGCAGAGGCTTGATTGGGGGAGTGGGGGTGGGTGGGAGACCGGGAGACCCTCCCCCCATCTCTTTGCCCTCTTTCTTTCCCTCCTTTCTTTCCCCTACTTTTCTTTCCCTTTTTTCTTTCTTTCCCTTCTCTTCCTTCCTTCCTTCCTCTTTTCCTTCTTCTTTCCTTCTCTCTCTTTACCTCTTTCCTTCCTTCCCTTCTCACTGTTTCTCTCTTTCCTTCCTTTCATTCTCTCCTTTTCCTCTTTTCTTTCTTTCTTTCTTTCTTTCTTTCTTTCTTTCTTTCTTTCTTTCCTTCCTTCCTTACTT
>NW_015168046.1:252344-271400 GCF_001447785.1 Gekko japonicus
ACTCTTTCCTTCCTTTGTTCCTTCTCTCTACTCTCTTGCTCTCTTTCCTTCCTTCTTTCCTTCTTCTGTGGACCAAGTCTAGTGAGAACAGGTTTAAACTTTAAACCCCTTCTCTCTTTGCTTCCCCCCCCCCTAGGGAAGGGTAGGGGAGGCTTTTGAAGATGCCTTCCCCCCCTTTTGCTTCCCCTTCTGACATCACTTCCAGTGATGTCAGGGGGCGTTGCATATGCTAATGAGCTATTATGCTAATAGCCTAGTAGCTCATTAGCATACCATATGCTAATGAGCTCCTGCAGCTCTTTTTCTACAAAAAGACCCCTGGTTACCAGGATGACTGTGCATCTGTTTAAAGGTGAAAGGAATGTTTCATTCTACAGATCTAGCCAAGAATATTTCATTGGAAAAGTGCACCGTACTGCCTAATCAGCAGAAATTAAAGCCGCTGAAAAACTGTATATCTGTCTGCCAAAAATTGTGCTTGATTGTTCACGTCTTACTAGTGTTTCCCAGAAAGTAGGTAACTAGTACTAAGTGTCTGGCTGCTGCTGAAAATGCAGCCAGAACAATCTGCTGAGCTCTGTAAATTTTGTCCACTTTATACCACCCATGAAATTCACACTGATTGATCTACCAAAAAAAAAAAAAAGTAACAACCCTTTCCATTACTGAGCCTTCCAGGGGCCTTTTAGGAACTGGCAAAAATCAATAAGATTCTGTAAATAAAGTGGAGCTATATCAATGTGGCTATAAATTTCATAGAAAACTGGCAGTTTTAAACTAATAATTCTTCATCTGAATATGTGTATTGGGGATTATTTTGTATAGTAAGGAAAGAAGGTAGTTTAAAGTATTACACTGGAAAGATTGTAAAGTCATATACATATTTATTGTCTTGCTAATATAATGTATTTTTTTCAGTCTATCTGTATTTTCATTTTGTGAATCTCATCAATTTAACTCAGTGAGCTAAGCTTACAAAGAACACAAAAGGTGCTTAACTTGCATGTAAGATGAACTCTTTTCAAGCATGCCTTGCAGGGTTAAAAAACTCAAAGAAACCTGCACAGACAAAATATCGTCTCCAGGAAAGGGTTCTATTTCATCATTTCCTAGATATATAGGTCTCTGTATGTAAAGATTTTATCCCAATAGGGGAAATTATGTAAGGCATCATCTATCATCTGAATTTGTACAATTCTGACATACATTTACTATCTTACTTGTTTGTGAACATAAGTGTTCATTATGATCCACTAGCATGGATCCACTGGAGAAGGAAATGGCAACCCACCCTGGTATCTTTGCCAAGAAAACCCCATGGACAGTAACAGAAGGCTAAAAGATATGATGCTGGAAGATGAGCCTCTCAAGTCGGAAGGTGTGCAACATTCAATATCACAGTAATCCAACCCAATCCAACCCAACCACTGATGGAGAAGACCTGACCCAGCTGAGCTCTGAGAAGGAGCAGGAGGCAGAGCTGCTAGAGGGGTGAGTACTTTTTATTTCAGCAGAGGTGATTTAGCTGAGGCTACTGTGTGGGAGGACTGTGTTTGGAAGTGTGTAGGTGAGTTGTTGCAGAGTCCTGGCTGCTTGAGATAGGGTGAGAAAGGGTCATTGTTCGACTGTAATTGGATTGCTTGGGTGAATTTGAATAGCTGCTGGCCATACCCTCTGCAGGGGGAAGCTTCTATTGAAGGCAGCACCTTGCCAGAGGCATGAGCCAAAGGGCGAGGGCCAAAGGGCTCTTGGCCTGTAGCTTTTAGCCTAGGGACTCTTAGACTAGGGGCTCTGTAAGAAGCCCAGGAAGAGCCAGAAAGCCAAGGCCCTAGTCTCTTTGTGTTCCCAGTAAGGTAAGTAGACTTTGACAAGGAGAAACACATAAATACAAAGGGTTTTAAAAGGGGGATTATATATAGTTATTATTTTAAAAGCAATTATGAAGCCACAATGCCAGCAGGGGGTTGGGGGCTATCCAGTGTTTTGCACAAAGTGTCACATGTATGACTATCTGCCCACTGGACAGAAGTCTTGGGTGTGTGCCCTGTGCAAGGAGCTCCTGGTTCTCAGGGAACGAGTTTGATCCCTTGAGGCCAAGGTGGCTGACCTGGGGAAGCAGAGACAGTTAGGTGCTTGGAGAAGACTCTTGGGGACTTATTAGATATGTCCCATTCTGAATATGGCAGCCCTGCTGCTGTCAGGGAGTATGAGGATTAAGAGGAAACAGGACACGGTGCTGAGGATAAGGGGAATGTGCCCTCAGAAAGGACTTCAGCTGGTGAACAGGTATCCTTCCGTACCAAGGAACCATCCCTTAGCAGAGAGGGAGGGGGGCTCTTGATAGTTAGTGATTCAATCCTTAGGTAGGTATACAGCTGGGTGGTGAACCTGCATACTGACCATATGGTGACTTGCCTGCCTAGTGCGAAGGTAGCAGACATTACGCGTGTTCTAAATAGACTGGTAGATAGTGCTGGGGAGGAGCCAGTGGTTGTGGTACACATTGGCACCAACAATGTAAGGAGATGCAGTCATGAGGTCCTGGAGGAAAAACTTAGGTTGCTAGGCAGGAAACTCAAGACCAGGACCTCCAAGGTAGCCTTCTCAGAACTGCTACCTGTTGCACGCGCAACGCTGGAGAGACAGGCACAGATGAGGAGACTCAATGCATGGATGATGATGGTGTAGGGAGGAAGTGTTCAAGTTTGTTAGGCACTGGGATGCTTTTTGGAAAAAGAGGAACTGTACAAAAGAAACGGTCTCAACTTGTCCCAAGAAGGAACCAGGCTCCTGGCAGAGCAGTTTTTAAACTGAATATTGGGGCAAAGCAGACAGGAGAGGAAAAGTCTCTGGTACAGGATGGCTCATCTCAAAGAGATGAAGGGGTAGCTGTTACTTTTCTACAAGGAAATGGATTAAAATTGTCCACTGAGACTGTGGCTAATGATACGGACTGCCTGGCAAGGTGTCGAGGCAGTAAGAGGAAGGTTGTGGGCTTAACATGTATGGGAAATTATAGGTGTTTATATACAAATGCTAGAAGTGTCTGAGATAAAATCGGGGAGTTGGAATGCTTGGTGTTGGAGGGGAAAATAGACATTGTAGGGATTTCAGAAACTTGGTGGGATGAGGAAAATCAATGGAATACAGTGATTCCTGGTTATAAATTATATCAGAAGGACAGGAGTGGAAGGATTGGAGGTGGGGTGGCTCTGTATGTCAGAGAGGGTATACAGTCCAGTAAGACTGAGAGGGGAAGAGAATTGGATTCACTTCTGGAAATGCTATGGGTTGAAATAGTGGGCCCAAAAGGAAGCTTAACATTGGGAGTTTGTTATCGCCTACCAGATCGAAAGATAGAGGAGGATTATAAAATTATGAATGAATTGAAGATAGTGGCTAGATGAAATAACTGTGTCATAATAGGTGATTTTAACTACCCACTGATTGATTGGGTCAATATGTGTTCATTGGGAAAAAGAGATTGAGTTTCTAGACACTCTCAATGACTGTGCTATGGAGCAGATGATCACAAAACCTAACAGGGGAGAGGCAATCCTGGATTTGGTCCTAGGTAATACTCAAGACCTGGTAAGAGATGTAAAATTGATTGCACCACTTAGGAACAGTGACCATAATATTATTGAGTTCAACTTTTGTATAAATAGGGAGTTGCCCAAAAAGACCAACACAACCACTTTTAACTTTAAAAGTGGTAATTTCTCTGATATGAAGGGACATGTGAGGAGGAAACTGAAAGGAAAAGTAGAAAGGGTCAAAACCATTGGGGAAGCTTGGAGACTATTTAAAACTGCAATACTAGAAGCTCAGAAAAAATATATACTGCAGATTAGGAAAGGCAGAAAAAGGTATAGAAAAAAGCCTGCATGGTTAACGAAGTAATGGAAGCTGTAAAAGGTAAGAAGGATTCCTTTAAGCAGTGGAAAGCTAGTCTAAGTGAGGTTGATAAAAGGGAACACAGACTGTGGCAAATAAAATGCAAGTCTGTAATCAGGGAGGCAAAAAGGGAATATAAGGAACATATCGCAAAAAACATAAAGACCAACAATAAAACTTTCTTCAAATACATTAGAAGCAGGAAACCAGCCAGGGAGGCAGTGGGGCCCTTGGATGACCAAGGGGTAAAAGGAGTACTGAAGGATGATAGGGAAATGGCTGAGAAGCTAAATGCATTTTTTGCCTCCGTCTTCACTGTAGAAGATGAGAAGTGCTTGCCCACTCCAGAACCGCTGCGTTTGGGAGGGGTGTTGAAAGGCCTGAATCAGATTGAGGTGACGAGAGAGGAGGTCCTAAAACTGATAGACAACTCAAAAGCTGATAAATCACCAGGCCCAGATGGCATACATCCCGAGACTTCTGAAAGAACTCAAATGTGAACTTGTGGATCTCCTGACAAAAATATGTAATCTCTCCTTAAAATCAGCCTCCATTCCTGAGGACTGGAAGGTAGCTAATGTCACTCCCATCTTTAAAAAGGGTTCCAGAGGAGATCCGGGAAATTACAGGCCAGTCAGTCTGACGTCGATACCGGGTAAATTGGTGGAAACCATTATTAAGGAAAGAATTAGTAGGCACATAGATGAACAAAACCTATTGAGGCAGACTCAACATGGGTTCTGTAAGGGAAGATCTTGTCTCACTAACCTATTAGTGTTCTTTGAGGGGGTGAACAAACATGTGGACAAGGGGGATCCAATAGATATTGTTTACCTTGACTTCCAGAAAGCTTTTGATAAAGTTCCTCATCAAAGGCTCCTAAGTAAGCTCAAAAATCATGGGATAAAAGGACAAGTCCTTTTATGGATCAAAAACTGGCTAATTAATAGAATTCCCTGCTGTTTAATTTGCCAGACAAGATGCAGGAGGAGTAGAAGCAGAATAAAAGGAAGAAAGGGAAGAAAGCAAGGAAGACAGGAGAGCCCACCTTATGCCCCGCCCAGCAAAAGTTGATTGGCTGAAATATGCTGGTAATGGGCAGAGAATAGTACAGGTGAGTGCCATCTCCTGCCTGAAAAAAAATACCAAGGGAGATAGGGGAGGGAAATGGGCGATGATTCTACATGTGCATGCTGAAAGCGGCTCAGAGAAAATAATCCATTGCAAAAGAGGTCTCAGAAAACGCAGATCAACACTGTTTTGAAACTGCTGTGGGGATGGAATCATTAAAAATGCATGTAGAATAAAAAATTTAAATGCAGTGCAAAAGTGGAGTGAAGGTGGAGAGTGATGTGGAATGCAAATCCTCAAAGTACTCCGAATGCAGAGCAAAATGCCAATGCAAAAAAGGCCACTGTTGGATTCAGATCTTTCTCTGTAAAAACTGTTACTTACAGATTCAACTTGCAACTTCCTTTCCACTCCACCACTCAATGGGTAATGAGAAACTCACAGTGTCAGTTCCACTAGTGCATCAGCAACGGAAAGTTTAGTCATTATTATATGTATTCATTTATTTAAATGTCTTTACTCTGATTTTGCCCTGGTACAAAAGATTTAAAAGCAGCTTACAAAATTTTGAATCCTAACAATGTGGTACAAGCATGAAGGAGACAAATAGCCAGCAGGGAAAGTCAACAAACCAGACACTTATCCCATGGTGCAGAATATTCATATCCCTGCAAATGCTCTTTTATGTAACTCCACCGTGCAGTGTTTTGTGAAAAACTGGAGGTTATGTGCCCTTCTCATCATTTCGAGCAAACTATCCCACAAAATCAGGAAAATGCATGTGTTCAGGTCCTGGCAGTTCTTACCACTTTATAAGAAGGCACTTACCACAGGACCTGAAAGAAGAGGCGTCCCATGGGTTCATACAGGGAGCTACAATTCTTCAGGTGTGACATTTTCAGGTTGTGAAGGGTTTTAAATATTAAAACCAGCATCTTCAACACAGAAGCAGTCAACCAGTAAAAAAAACCCTGGGGTAGTAATCCTGCAGGACTTAACCTTGTTGATCATCAGACATCCACATTTTGAACCAATTGAAGCTTCATTGTGGTGTTCAAGGGTCATCCTACATGCAGCATGTAACAATCATTCCCCCCATTAATGGAGACTCAGTGAGGTGGGAGCAGTCAACATGGCAAGCCATTCAAGCATACTTTGTCACCTGCATGGATTAGCTGCCATATATTGGATATTGTTTCAGGAACACAGGCTGAAACCTAACTACATAAACACACTTTTTTAAAAGTAATGTTTTCCATTCTTTTCCAGATACTAAGAAGTTCCTTTTGGTCTGTGAAAAGAGGTTCCACATTTTGGCAGCCACTGTATTCTCTGGCCACAAGTGTCATTGCCTGGCACAGTGATAACACAGCAATCAGGGCCTGGCTCCCTATCATATAACAGAAGTGTATGTCCATACAAATGTGCTTCATGTATTTGTGTCCCAGGCCATGAAGAGCCTAAAGGCTTAAACTGGTATCTTAAACTGAGTCCAAAAGCAAACTGGTAACCAAGGCCAACTCCAGAAAATCTAAAGTTTGAGGGAGGAAAGGGATGGCAAAACCATTATTAGAGGAGCAAGGATATTGCCACACACATTAAATATGCACTTTACCTAATGGAAATAATAGTGATGTTGTTATTTACCTTTTTAATAAAGCAGGAGAGCCCTACTGTTGAGAGAGCTGTCAAACCTGTCCTCAGGCCACTATCTCTCTTATAATCCTGTTTTGGGGTGGCAGGAGTCGATGCACAGCAAAATCAGTTGGCTGCCTGAACTGTCCATCACAAGGTCTCCCTGGCCACTGGCTGGGTTTTCCTGCGTCCCACCCATAGAACTGGCAATCAGCGCCTCCACTTAAGTATAATGTGAGGCGACAGAGGGGTCAAAGGCTCCGGCCGCTGAAGCCCAAGGCAGCCAATGAGGACTGCGAGGCCCACATCCAGCCACTCCAAGGCCCCGACCACTCATTCACTGACCTCCGCTGTGTGAGCCGCTGGGGCAGAGGGTGGTAGAGGCGGCAGGCAGGGGCAGCATTCTGGTGCCTGGAGGGTCAGGACATCAAGGCCATTCATGCTGGCACCACAGCAGCCACCCTTGGACACAGCTGGCTGAAGGTGGTTGGCGAGTGGGCGGCCAGCGGTGGCAGAGAGGACATGGTGAAGGTGAGGGGAACCCCGCTCCAGGTGCCCAAAGGGGAGTGCAAGCTGCACTTCACCTCCATCCCTTTCTCCCCCTCCGCCGCCCCATTTCCTGAGAGACCCAGACAGCCTGGGATCCCATGAGCAGAGTGACTCGTGCGCAGCCCCTCTGTTGAGCTGCATCAGAGGGCAGCGGTGCTGACTTGGGCAGCCCGGCTGAAGTCCAGCCCCTCTGCCCAGGTCTGAGGACAGGAGGAGGAGGAGGCTTTGTCTCATTCCTCTGCAACACAAAGAGGGTTAAAGTGAGTGAGCTGCAGGGCTGGAGAGGCTGGGCGATGTGGGGGTGGTGGAGGAAAAGGTCTTGAGAGGGGGCTTTGCTGTTGCATGGCCCCCAAAGAGGAGAGGATCAGCTTCAGAAGCGCAAGAGCAGGGAAAAGAGCCTGGCAGCCAGATCCCGGGCAGGTTTACTTGCAAGTAAGTCACTGGGAGCGGGAGATAAGCTTTTCATTCCCGAGAGAGAGAAATGTGGCTGTCGTGCACTTTCGGTGGCATGTTGGGATTAAACAGTTTCAGGATGCAACAAGATACTTTAAAAATCATGCAACAAGATACTTTAAAAATCATTCCACATAGGCAAATGTTGGGGGGCTTCCAGTGGGTCCCACCAGCTTTCTCTGCTGCCCTTCCTCAGCCCGTGACCCCTTGCCCTCCTGTCGAGGGGCCTGCCTGTCTGGGGGCAGAAGGAGGCATCAGGGAGGCTGTGGGTTGCACTGGGTCAGATCCTTCCTCATGGACCAGACACAAAGAATGGCCACTGGAGATCAGTTAGTTCTCTGCCTGGGACCCACAAGGTGCAATCCTTTCTGTCTTTAGGGAAAGGCCTCGGGCCAATTCATTTGTGGTTCTGGGCTTGGCTGTCACCATCCGTATGCAGATAATGCACCCTTATTGACATCCTTATTCAACTCTCCCGGTGATGGATGCAATAAAGGTCCTGAATCGCTGCCTGGCTGGGGTGCTTAAATGGCTAAGACTATGTTTTCATAATATGATGAAGAAATATATTCACTGCAGAACTGAAGCCTAAATATATTTTCATAATACATCATCACGGTTGTTTTTGTTCTTGACTGCAATCTCCAGGTGAGGGCTGGAAATCACTCAAAATTACAACTGCTCTTCAGGTAGCAGAGATCAGTTCCTCTGGAGAAAATGGTGGACTCTGTGTCCTTATACCCTGCTGAGGTCGCCACAGCAAATTAATGCTGAGTGCCCAAGGCCTTGGCACTCTCCCAGAGCCTCTTTCTAGAGCTCGTTGTATTTATTTTCACAATGGGCCTTATTCCTAGTCTTTTAATAAATGTGATTGTCAAGCCCCTTTTCATTCCAACAAACTATATCGTCATCATCTAATAAAAATTCCTTGTCTGATACTTAGCATTCTAGTTCTTCTATAATGCAGTCTTCTTAGTGAAAAGCCAGTGAGATGCAGTGGTTAGAATATTGGACTGTGTGAGGACAGCTGACACTGGCATACAACTAGCATCACAGACCAGTCCCCCCTTCCACACAATTATACAGTTTATTGAGTTTTCTAAAATTGAGATTTGGAAATTCAATAGACACACCTCTATACTCATGAATCCAGATTAGCCATACATTTACGACCTCATTAATGAACGTGCTGGGGGGAGGGGTTGCTGTTCTTTCTCCTTCTGCCTCCTGTTGTTCAGTGGCCAAGCCAAGAAGCTGTAAATTCTATAAATTAACAAGTTCTATCTTTAGAAACACAGAGTTAGTGCAGCAAAAATAAGGCAATGAACCAAAAGTAATAAAGGCATTGCAAATGGCACTGAAATCAAAAAAGGAAAGTTGGAGACCAAGAATCAAGTTTTCGGGGGGGGGGCAGTAAAGAGGACCAAGGGGCTTTAGTCAGTCCCTCCCATGCAAGGCACAAGATTTTGGTCTGCATAACAGATGCCTAGATTTCTAGATTTCCAGTAAAGATCTGTGGAAAGCTTAATGGTAAGGCAGACTTCATCACCAGGTGGCTATAGCTGAGATGACAAGGGCAGAGGAAAGACCAGGGTGGATACTATGCTTGTGCAGAATACTTCACTGTCATTGCCTGATGACATTGTATTTTGGCTCCATACTATGGAGGCTCCTGGTTGCTGGACACTCGGATGTTTTCCTTTGCCATTCAGTTATACTAACGTGGCAATGCACCTCACAGTCTGATAACATGAGTGCACTTTTAGCCACCCATGGTTTTCATATTCCATGGTAGACAGCTGGTACATCTGCTCCAAACACATAGAATAGTAATGCATAATATGTGATTACATAGCTAAATACTACCTATGAGCATTACAGCCTCTCCATTAGGGTCTGAAAGCTCATGCCTATATATGGGTTGTCATATAAGGGGGAAAGTGCATTGTTACGAAGAGATGGAAATTTCATCCTGTTTAAGGGACAAGGCCTTTATCTCAAGAAGTCGCCATGCGCAATCTGGCAGAACTTTATTGATTTGGGATGCTCTAATTCCCACCACTTTGGCTTACATTCTGCTCACTGCTTCTGAGCAGTGAGCTGTTGTTTTTTTGTCTAGTAGTTTGGCTGTTCATGAGCAGCTCGAGCCTGTTAGGTTGCTTTCTGTGTATTCAAACAATACAGTGCAGTGCAATCAGCAGAATTTCCCACATGTCCTTTCTCACACAACCTGATGGGACTCTTACTCCTCCTCCCACCCCAACACACAACATTACCTGACTCAACAACCCATGGCCCTGGGATTAATTAGTTTCATCTTCTGTGCATATGCAAAATGGCTGCAAGGCAGAAGGAAACGAAACCCATCACCATAGCTACCTCCATGAAGTTGATCGTCATTTGATTGAGTCACAAGTTGGTGATGTGAGGAGATCCAAGTGTCAGCTCATGAGTGAGCATGTTCACTGGCCATGACATGAGCACCATCCTTTCTTTGAATAAGTCTATACACTGGTGGGGCAAGGACAGAAGAAAACCTAGCAGTAGCCTACCAGACTCAACACAATCCTGAAGAGAGCCGAACAAGAATAAAACAAAGGTAGCATATTTAAGTATAATTGGGTACTATGTAGGGGAAATTTTGATATCTTTGAACTTGGGGTCTGAAGGAATCAAGACCATAGTGACAAGTGGTACATGGAAACAATGCCCTTTCAAAAATATGTCATGCCCCCTCTCTGAGCTCCCTTTCTGAACTTCATTTCAAAAACGTATCTAGCCCTTTTTATTTTGGAGAAATATGCAAGTTCTTTTTGCACAGATTATCTTGGAAGAAATGGAGGAGAAGCTGCAAGATGCCTTAAAATACCTGAGTTAATTACCCTCCTAACCAAATTCAATCCCATCTGCTCTGTTCCATAACCTTCCCTCCCTTGGTGGTTTGTATTTTCTTTCTCTATTTGTTTCTCTACACTTCAGGGTCTGCAGGGACAAATGAGAACGCTGGGGAAAATGTGAGTATATTCAGGAAGTAGCACCATTTCTCACAGTAGAAAAATAAGGCCTTTTGGAGCCTCTAAATAAATCTGAGCCAAGAACAATCCCTTCAGTGAATTTCAAGAATGCAAACATTCTGCACATGTGCAAAGTGTTTTCCCTAACTACATATTAACCATACACCTCTGCCTATCATATTTTAGCAGATAATTTCTTGGCTGGGGGGGGAAGTGATTTGCAAGCAGATTTAATTTAGAAATCTTCAATCTTACTAATTAAAGCAGTAATTAATTTCCGTCTCCCCTCCCCCAGCTTCTCTAACATAGTTTTGAATCCCCCCTACACACATACCTTATGAGAGAAGAATACAGGTATGTTAAGAGACAGGCAAAGGCAAACCACCTCTTGCCTTGAAAACCCTACAGGGTCGTCATAAACCAGCTGCAACTTGATGGCAAATTAATTATAAAAATAATATCAACCAAGGACTTATAACTGATGGTGTGCCCCTTTTTACAGATACGTAGTTTCTTGTATGATTTCTGTGCATGATTTCTTTTGGTAACAACTATACATATAAATCAAGATGAGAGACAATTTGGCACTAGCAGACAACTACAGTTCATTTTTTCCCTGGTAAGTAGCCCGCCTCTTCAAAACAATATGATTGCTACTACACAAGTACCAAGTGGTACAATACTTTGTGGTGTGTTGAAATTAATGCTGCTATTTGACTTGACATCATCAGACCCCACCCAATGCATCTCAAAATCTGTGATGATGGCCCCTGGCATCCCTTCAGTGCACTCAGGCTCCCTCATCACAAAATGTGTTGCTATCTGCCCGAAATGAGTTCTCGCAATTGTTTTGTACTGTATGCTTCTGTGTATAGGGTTCTAAGGAAAAAGAAAGTAAAAATATCTACTTGAACTACACACATTGCTTGCTTATTGTTATGATGATGTTTATCTGCTGCTGTTGATCACAGGAAATCATAATGTGCAATCATGTCACAATAAATTGAAACTAACTCCTTGCTTTTGATTGCTCAATTTAATCTTAATTTTTAATACAGTTGCAGTCACCAGCTGCCCCAGCTAAACTGACAAGCATTTCTTTAAGGAAATGTGATTTGTTTGGGTAGTATATCCTTGAAGTCATTAATCTTTTGGGGCCACTTTTCAGGGACCTTTGAAATGCCTAGCAGAAATAGTTATGAAGAATAGTGAGCATGGGCTTTTGGTTATGCTAAGAACCAATATAGGTTCCATACAGAACAGCCTTATCACCCTGAATGTACCTGAATACTCACAATCAGGAAACTAGAACAAAGTTTGAGTCCAGTGGCACCTTTAAGACCAACAAAGTTTAATTCTGGGTATAATATTTTGTGTGCATGCACACTTCATCAGAAAGCTTATACCGAGAATTAAACTGTGTTGGTCTTAAAGGTACCACTGGACACAAACTTTGTTCTTTTGCTTCAGACCAACACAGCTACCCACCTGAATCAATCAGGAAACTACTACTTCTCATTATAGCTTCAGGAGGAGCCCCAGTATACTTCAAAGACCTTTGAAGTTAAGTATTCATATCCAAGATTGAAACTAAAGCTGTTCTACGTAGATAAACTCAGCAACTACAAAAATAGACTCTAAATCTGGTTTTAACCAAATGCAAGCAGACCTCAAAATCTTATAAATGGAGTTTTCATCTCCCATTCATCGTTTCTGATCAGGGCAACTTCCTGTCACCACAGTTGTCTTTTGGCAGCCTCTTTGGATTTCCCATTTGTTGCCATTCATAGTATGAGGAAGAAGTGTTCCTAATCTATAATTAATGTTATTAATTGCATTAAGGTCTCATACATTAACAGATTATTGCACAAAAAGTGCATATAATGCTGGGTTAAGAATACCTTTTTAATGTGCATTTTGAACCCAATACATATCACAAAGCAAGTATCAATACTTCCTTCCTGTACATATCAGGGAAAAAATACACATACCATGCAACTTTTTCATTAAAGAGTTACAATTTCAAATTCCTATACTCATGTAGATCAGGAAGTTGTGCAGCCTCCTGGTCAAGGACATGTATTACTGAACCTAGAGTCTGCAGACCTGCCCTACCTGTTATGAGAACAATCTGGCCTGGCTGCTGCAGCTGCCAGTTGTGCATGGCTTGTCTCAGCCAAGATAAGTTGACCCATTACCAGACACCCATTAGCTTACATATTACTCTCTACAATATGGTTGTGGTCACACAACTGATCTACTTTGTTTGGGGTCCCCCCCGGTACGTATAAACTGGGGCTGCGGTCACACAGTCATTTTGATCGGGTTTCACCGCTGTTCCCTCTCGCATTTAAAATTGCTGATCCATCTCCTGCACCAAAGGGGTCTCATTTGCACGATCCTCCTGGTTTCCCAGCAATGTTCCCTCTAAGCTGTGGAGTCTTGTGAGCAAAAAATCGACGTTGTGAGCTACTGGCATTAAAAGATGTGAGTCAGCAATTTGGCTGCTGCATCAATTAGCTTGCTCTAAAGCCATCCTTACTGAGCGAAGACAAAAATGTCTGAGCCGAAGGCTAAAAAACTGTGAGCTAGCTCACACTAACTCAGCTTAGAGGGAACACTGTTCCCCAGCGAGTTTTCCGACACCGGGAAAATCAACTACTTTCTGGGTACTTGTGCTTTGAATCTGTGATTTGCCTATCTGGACATACATCTCTCACAATGAGTGTGATTAGGTTGTCTGAACATCCTTCTTCTGGTAGGGCTTTTTTGTGACTTTCACCATTGTGTGCACACGCATGCATGCACATATGTGCACATGTGCATATGTACACATGTGCACATGCACATATGCACATGCACAAAGAATTTTTAAAAATGTGCGGCAGCGCAGCTGTCTGGACAGAGCTTGGAGCATTGTCGCGTAAAGCAAGCAGTTGGGCAAGGGATGTGTGATCATCTGAACCCGCTTAAAAATATCCCTGATCAAATCTACAGTGGGAACAAATCATGGTATGCGTGCCATGTGCTGTTGGAGTCCCAGAAACTATGAGCTGCTGGATGTTTCTGGGTGCCTTCTTCCTCTTCACCTGCTATGTGTGCCCATGTATCATTTGGGTTGCCATATTACCAGATTGGCTGGTTGTACTAGCAGTCTTGGCATGTTGTCCCATTGCCATTTGATACTTTAATTGGAGTGGATTGCCAGCTACCCTTCTTCTTAAAAGCAAGGTTCTAGGCCTTCTAGAATTAGAGTTAGAAGTCGAGGTATGCAGTCCCTGTTCTGCCTAATTTATGCAATGGACAGAGACTTGAATCCCCTTTTCACTTTGTTGTAGCCAGTGAGGGAACTCATGGCTCTGACTGACAGGTATGAGAAGGAAGACGGAATGCGTTGCTTCACTATTATCATGAATTACCTCGTCTGAGCTTGCCTCAATTAAGGATCTGCAGAAGGTATTGGTAGTTTCAACTGGTTTCTGCTTCTTGGGTTCTAAGGCCCTGTCCATACAAGGCGGTTTGGGCCGGGAGGGGGATGGAACGGGGGCGGAGCAAACGGGCGCGATCCCACGGCAACATCTGGCCAGTGTTGCCTGCCCGTCCCTGTTCCATCCCAAACGGCGATACCGCGCTGTAAAAAAGAACCACCTACCAAGGTGGTTGTATCCCTTCCAACGCCGCAAGCCGGGCCGTGGGATCGGGCGGCGCGTCCTTGCGCCGCCGCATCCCGGCCCCCGGGCATACTGCACATGCTCGAGCATGCGCAGTTCAGCAGCCTCCCCCTCCCATCGGACTTTCCTCCCCGGCATCTGATCATGCCGGGGAGCAATGCGCGGTGGCTGAGGGGATTCGTGGGTTCCCGCCGCGGCGTCTCAAGTTTGGTGCGGCTCTGATTAGCCGCGTTTCAGCCGTCACGTGTGGCAGCAGCCTGAGTGACTTTAAATATAAGTAATTTTAAGGAAAAATATAAGGGCAGTGCTTATCAATCCCTTTCTCAGCTCTATCTGTGAGGTTGAGAGCAGCAAGGAAAAGAAACCAAGGCTGCGGTCACACACGCTAAATAATCCAGTTGGAAAGTGCACTGAAAGTGGATTATTATGTGTGTGTGACCACAGCCCAAAATAAATTTTTATGAGTTGGATCCAGCAAACTGTAGGCTCATGGGCTGCCATACAGGTCAGGAGAATATTGGATTGAGTCCAAAGCCATTAATCATTTGCATTCAGACATGTTATAGTAAGGTATGCAAACTGCAACTGTCCTGCCTGCAAAGAGCTTGTTATGTTTTCCCATCTTCTGGACACTTGTGGGTTCAGGGACAGCAGTTAATAGTTTGTTTTCCTTTGGATGGGAGACAGAGAGAGCACAGTAGTGGAGCTTTATGGTGTCTTTTTAATCTCTGTTTTATTTACAACTAGTAGTAAATCCCATTGTAAAAGCAATACAATGAGCTCTAGAAAGATGTGAGAGGTACCTTACAGACCTGGCTCTGTTCCATGCATTTCCATACATGTGAAGGCACTTCTACACAGCCCCTCAGCATTTTCTTATACATCCTTGTGTCTCTATCCAGCTGCCTGCCTGCACAGAGGCCCCCAGTGGCCATCCATTTTGTCCCCACTCCCCAGTGCTCAGGCCCGTACAGCTCGTGGATGTTGGCCTCGCCCTCCTCCTTGGCTGCCTTGCCCTCTATGGTGGCGTCCCCCGTCCACTCCGCCCACCGCCTGCAAGGCAAGTGGGAACAACCTGGGGGGGGTCTCTTATAGGGACCTGCTCATGTCCTGGTCCCCGCTGAGACTCGCAGAGAGCCGCCGGTGAGACAGAAGGTGACCCGCACCCCCCACCATCGCCAGACGTACCCCGTGGCGCCTCACCCACTTTGAGTTGCTGAGGCATGGAGGAATGCAAGGCCAGCCAAAGCAGCAGAGAGGCTGCTGGCAGCAGAGCAGGGGAAGTGTCAGGCAAAGAAGCCAAGCCGGGGCCGCAACGCCATCATACAGCGATGGAGCGGCAGCTGGAAGACAGAGGATAGGGACGGGCCCAGCCCCGGGAGTGCCGGAGGCTCTGGGGGCTGAAGAAGCAGCCAGTCAAGGTGGGCCCGAGTGGCGCGGAGCCACAAAGAGCTGCCAGCTGGGGGGGGAGGAAGCTAGAAGCCAGGGCCCCGGCCGAGCGACCCGTCCTCTCTCCTGAGGTGAAGTTCTCTTCTGAGTTGATTTTTGGCATGTGCTGCTTCTGTAGGCAGGACTCAGGCAATGCAGCCACCAATGAATAGAGACACTTTGTGAGTGACACATCAGGGAGCCAACTGATTTGGGAGCGTGTGGAATTTTTTGGAGAAGTGCCACCCGAAAACACAAATTAGATATAAGGAGAGACTATTCAAGCAGGGCATAAGGGAAACAAAACCATTCTTATAAGCTATAACAGGGCCATGGATCCAGAAAGCAAGTGTTTCAGCCCCAAGGTTGCAGCCATGGCCACAGGGTAACTGATTAAGTTGGTAGTGCACCAAAGCATATTGTTGTATCCTGGTTCAAATACACACGTGTACACAAAAAAGGGAGTTTCATAAGAGAAGTACCAATGTTCACACTTAACTGAGTTGACTACTAGCAGTCAGAGAGGGTTTTGAGATTTGGGGGAGGGTTTTTATGCACAGTGTGGGAATGGCATAGAGATATAAGTACTAGAGTAGGGGCATCTAACCTTTTTGAGCCTGCAGGTGCAATTGAATTGTGAGAGAGGATGGTGACCACCACCCCAAAAATGGCTTTCACAGGAGGCAGAGCCAAGCCCCAAATGGCTTCTGCAAGATGAGGAACCAAACAAAATCTTATCTGAAGGATATATGGAGACACTGACAGACAAGAAAACCTTTCTTAAGGAAGGGCCACTTTTCTCAAGCTCTGAGCCATTTCCTTTCTGTTTCTGAGCCATTCTCTAGGCCTCAGCTGGGCTTCTCTATTGTTTGAAGCACAGTCATGGTAAGAAACATGCAGACATTTCTGGGTTTCCTAAAGTACAAAGTACTTTATGTACTTTATGTACTTTGCATGTAATCACTGATACCTTTAATTGCTGATGCCTTTAATTGATAGGTATCAGTGTCCTCAGTATTTGGGGCTTTGTTCTCACATATCTTACAGTAGTCTGGTCTTGTTGTTATCATGGTGTGGATCTAGTTGGCAAGATAGACTAAATCAAGGTAGGGCTCTATCTTCCAGGCTAAACTAAGTTAGAGGAAAATGTTGTTTGCAGCTGCATTAACTTACGTCTCCGGCAGTAATGATAGATCCAGTATAATTTATAGTCTCTATGGAAGGCCATGTGAAACGGGAGGACAAAGGAGAAGGCAGAGAGCAAAGTTAAGACAAAGACAACCCATTCAAGGAGATAACATATGTACACTCTTAGGATGATGTAGTGTCCCCCCCCCCCCATATCCAGGCATGCTGATTTGCTCACTCCAACAAGCCTGATCCTCTGGAAAGATCTTTTTTGCCAAGCAGGAGATAGCTAGGAGACTGGCTTATTGGACTGAAGGTCATCCATTTGTTACAATGGAATAGGACCCTCTGGAAACCCACCCTGGAAGAGCAAGCGATCCCAAAAGTCAATATAAGACCCCAGAAGGGTCTGTTCTGTTCTGTCCTCCAGAAACACCCACAACATGCAGTAAACACGCAGCAAGCATGCAAGTATGCATATGCTCAGCATGCCCAGGGTGATGTAACGTAGGCATGAGGAGATTAGTTTGGACACCTCATAAAAGACAGAGCCTTAGAGCAGCACAGGGTGGTCACTGTTATCTCACTGACCATGAGGAATAGCTCCTGCTGGCATCAGGGAAACCTGGGCACCAAGGAGCACTCCACAAGGACAGGTATACTTAGCTTTTTCTGTGTCAGTGTGTACTCTGTGACAGACACTTTCCTGCTTCAAAGAGAAGAAGGCACTTAGCCTTTGGGAAAGGAGTTGGTCTCTTGCTGCTTGCAGAGATGGGAGGTTTGCTTCAGTGCTCTGACTATCCTGATGTTGCTCAATAAACTGTGTTTTAACTGTGAACTTGTCTCTGTATCCACTGGGTTGTAAGGGTCAGTGAGAACCTCTTCAATAGTGCACAATTCTGCCCTCTTTTGTGAGTTAGGACTGGCTCCCTCACCACAACAGAGGCAGTTGCAAGCTAGTTCTCCTTGGGCTGTAGTGTTAACTGGTGGAACTATTTGCTGCAGGCCACCCTGCAAGGTAGACTGCTCCAAGAAAATGCTCAGAACGAGAATCCCTGCTAACATTTGGCTAACATTTTGGTGGAGAAAGCTCTCTCCTCCTATCAACACTATGTAGCAATTGTTTTTTTTTTCCATTTATTCCTAGATTATCACCCCTTCCCATGTCCTAATGCACAAGCATTTGAGTATTTTATTGAGTCACATGTGTCTGTTTGTGTCCTCAGTATTTGGGGCTTTGTTCTCATTGCAATTGTCTCAGATCTGCTCAGGTGCTAATTACTCCTTTACTGAAAATTACAACACAGTCCTAAGCAGACATACATACTTCTAACCCCATTGGCTCCAGTGGACATCGTAAAAAGGGCGTAACTCTGCTTAAAACTGCACTATTAGTTTACCAGTTCTGCTACATTCAGAGGTAGCTACCCAACCTTCTTTCTTACCTTGTAGTATATACAATAAGATGAAATGTTAATGGATTGTCAGTACCAAATACATTGATGTGACTTGGAATGCATCACAGGGATTGTATTCAGTTCAATATCCTTCTGCAGAAATACAATCAAGATTTATGGCTGAGGGTAATTTAAATTAATGTGGATTCAATCATTCCTTCTAGTCTAGTGGTAGTAAATAACTGCTTGCAAAAGACCTTGACTACATAATTCTTTATAGTCAGATACTGCCTTCCCTTGAGATATTTTGTATCTTTTTTATAGTGTTGTAATATTGCCTGATGGTCATTCTTGATAAAAAATAGGTTGTCTATGTGTTATTATGTGTAATTTGGGGGATACATGTCAGTGTGAATGTGGCCCACTTTCTAATTTGAGCCAGATTCATACAAGGATAGCCTGCCATAAGAAAGCAACCTTCCTTTCTCTATCTTTCACTTAACAGAATGTCCCTGTATGGGTGCACAGAAACAGCTCTGAAGGATCTATTGACAAAGTGACTCTGCTGCTCTCTGAGATAGGGGTGTGCATTCAGTTTTTCTGAGCTGAAACCCCCCCCCCCCATACTATACCAGTATTTTATGGGTATTTTTTCAGCCAGATATCAGCCGAGCCCAAAAAATCCCAAAAATATTCAGGATTTTTCAAGGACACTGGATAGCTGGTGTTAAAGGAACTGTAGTCCCCTTAAACACCTTCTGGGTAAAACTGCAGCTTGGAGAAGACATTTAAAGGGACCACAAGGCCTTTAAA
>NW_015168046.1:271604-274611 GCF_001447785.1 Gekko japonicus
GTTCTAGAGTTTTTTCTTCCTGTGTTTCTTTGTTTTCTTGGGTTTAGGGGCGGCTGCTCCTTTCTCTGATTCTGATGATTCTGGTGATGTGGAAGTAGTGCTTTTTTAATCCTGTGAATAGGATTCTTCTTCATCATCTCCTTCTTCCTCCTGATCTGGTTTAGAGTTCTTTTCTTTCTTTTTATATTTTGGATTAAACATTTGATCCATAAATTTTTCAGCTTTTGGAACAGAGTCAATTTTGTATTTTTTATCCAAGTAATTAAAACTCAGTCCTTCCGGGAATAACCATCTATATGGTACTCCCTTTTTTTGCAGAGTGAGAGTAAGCATCCTGTATAGTTTTCTCCGTTTTCTAAATTCAAAGGGAATGTCTTTTAGTATTTTTATCTCTTCATTCTTAATTTTTAAAGATTTTCCCATTGTAGATTTTAGCACCAGTTTTCTGGTAGATCGTTTCGTGAATTTTAAGTAGGTTTCCCCTGGGAGTTTATTCTTTTTTATAAAGTCCGGATAGATCCTATAGGCTACATCCATCTCTTTCACAAGGTCTTCCTGTTTGTAAACCATTAATAGGGCCAAAGCCTCCGCCAAAAGTTCTTCTCTTCAGGGATCCCATGGAAGCGTAGAACATTTGTAGATCTTTCCAGCTGGAGCTGTATTAATTGCATTTTATCGGAGGATCTTTCCTTCTCTGCTTCATCTACTCTCTTATTAATACTCTCAGTCTGTTTTTCCATTTTTTTCAATGTTGTTTTCAGTTACTGAGGTTCTTTTATCCATTTGATTCAGTTGTTTTTGAACACTGTCCAGTTTGGTGTTGAGGTTAGTAATCTGTTCCATTAGGGGGCACAGTGTGTTTGCTAACAGTGATGAAAAGTCTGTAGTTACTTCCTGGTTCTGGAGTCATTGGTATGTTATTTCCGGTCACCAGTTTTTTCTCCGGCGTCCTCCATCCTCTCCCAGCCATAATATCAACAAGAAGTAAGTTTCCCAAAACAAGGCAAAAGTTATGCGATTTAAATCCTCTTTGTATATTTTGGCAGCTTTTGCCTTTGCTTAACTTCTTATGTGCTTATTTTAGCTTTAAGTCTTTTTATTTCCAATTTAAAACTGCTTTTAAATCTTTTTCAAAAAAGGGGGGGAGTGCTTAGTCCTTCTCCCTCCACGCTTCAAATTTAGGCACTTCCAATTACTACCAAGGTCAGTTCACTTTTTCACCTGAGTTTACTTAACTTACAGTTTGGAGACCTGGAGATCTTTTGGAAGCATTTTAAAGTTTTGATGTGGTCGCTTGCTCCAACAGTTGTCTCTAAGTGCCATATTGGCTCCACAGCAATGGTACCTTTCGGGGATAAGCTGAGCCTCAATTCCTTGGCCGTCACCTTGAAAGAGGCTCTCCTCAGCTCCCGAGGCTGAGGGTCTCCTACAGAGACCTTGGGGAGGTCCGGGACAAACTTGGACCCATCGGACGGGTCTCGGCACGTCCCCATCAGAGTGAGACGGGACGCATCTGAGCGGCAAAATGCTTAAACTGGAAGTTGTTTGTTTAATTTCTACTACGCCCTCCCTGCTGAAGGGCCTTGACCTCATATGACTAGCAAACAGAAGTTGGTGCCACATTGTCAAGATGGAGGGGGAAAAAGAATTGAGCTCCCGGCCTCCCGGCAAAGCCGCTGGAGGCCCGGGGGTTGGTTTGCCACCCCAAAGGATTGTGGGGCAGCAACAGCAGAGCCATGATGCTGGGCGTCGTGACATGGGCAGGGGGGCAGAGCTGGTACCATAAAAGCCAGGGCTCCACTCCTGCCCAAGGCAGTTACTTCGTGTGCTTGCCCACCCTCCCACCCTGTTCTTGGTGTAGACTGTTGCTGGTCGCCTATTGGGGCCAGGTAGGAATTTTTTGCTTCTACCCAGTATTGGCTGAATGGGTGGAGGTGTTTTCGCCTACCTTGCACTGAGGGCAGTGGATTGAATGGTTGGTTGTGATGGTCAAAATCTAAATAGGTTGGTCACTTGGCAAGTTTGTGTGAGCAAGAAACTGGAATTGGTGACCACCTTACAACATTTTCCCGTTAGGGAACAGGGGGTCATCAGGAACTGCCTTCGGATTTTAGGGTCCAGGGTGGGGAATGGTGATCACCTCTGGGAACCTCTTAGGGTAAGGCTCCTCTCTGCAAGTTGTAAGGCTTCAAGGGTAGGCGCTCCTAGGTGGTGACCAGTTTTGCTGGGCTGCCAGTCATGAGCCAGACAGCTGGCTCAAGAACGTAGCTGGGTGACCCGCCCGTGAAAAGGGCAAGGAAGCTAGTCAGGAAGTGACGCCTGCCTTGCCCGTTCTGTGCTCACTTAGTTGGACCCTTGCCGCAATCTTATGTTAAATAGTTAATAAAGTGGCCCTTGTTTACTTCCAAACTGTTGTCTGTCTTGTTATTCCGACTGGGGGGGCAAAGGGAAAAAATGGAAAGCAAATGGAATAGAAAGGACTTAAACTTTCTCAAATGTGCTGCAATGCAATATTCCATGTGTGCCTACACACTACAGCCACTGCAGCAGGACTATATGCTGTGATGTTTCAGAATATCCATACATGTCTTTTAATTTATCTTAAATGCATATCTCCACAGAATGAATAGTGAATAAATTTTTGCAAATGAAGTCTTTACTAACTGCACAAATTTATGCTATTGCAAATGGAAATTTTTTGCTTCATCATCACCCAACTGCATATATTACAGAAGATTTTTCTAATGCAGCTCCTCAGCAATGCACCATTGTTGCTTGCCAAGATTTTTACACCTCTGATTTTTTAAAATAGTACTAACCTACTAACATGGTGGAGGTTTTGTTCTACAGATATGTCCTAGAAGATAACTCAAAGAATACCCAGTTCTCTAGCACTACTTCATATTAGCTCACCTTACTTATTCATGCTGTTTTTACTCCTACTAAGACAGGTCCTGAGTATGAGCAGTAAATTTTTCAACCACTATACCGAACTTTTGAGCAGGAA
>NW_015168046.1:274623-282227 GCF_001447785.1 Gekko japonicus
AATGCTATGAAAATTGAGACATCTTGGAATCTGGTGGAACATGGCACTCATTGGATGAACCAAGGGAATCTGAGAAAGAAAAATATTTCAGACTTATGAATAACTGAAACTGCTAAGTTTCTATGATTTTACCTTTTCAGAAGCTAAGCCCTAAAGGGGGGAAATCTAGTAAAACTACAAGATGGCTTACAACAACTAAAGTTAAGAAAGCAAGAGGGCCTATAACAACTAATGTTAAGAAAGCACTGTTGTCAATGTGCAATGTTTAATCATCTGCTAGCTATGCCAGAGGTCCCATAATAACTGCTGTGTGGTAAGAAAATGAAACTTGTAAAATGTACAGAAACCTGTAGATAAAATTAATCTTCATTGTAGTCAAAGGTGGTATCCTGGCCTCAGACTTTAGATCTCCCTTCCCACAACTACAGTATATGATTTGAATTGTATCCTAATGGGATATGAAATTTAATGACCCCTACTCTCCTTTGTTCCATCGCTGCTAATTTAAATTTGTATTTTCCTTATTTTAGTAGATATTGAAGGCTCACCCCTCCAATTCCTTGTTCTATAATTAGTCTTGGCTCTCTTCTTATTCTTACATTACATTTTTTATATCATATGGCCCATTTCCAGGTAAGTGATAGAGTGGTTCATTTAACATGAAAGAATGCAAACTCAGATAACTTGTCATTAAAAATACTTTGCTTTGGTGAAATTCATTAGTGTACTTTGCCCTGAAAATATGGATTGTTCATTTACATGCACACCCACTATGGGAATCTCCTCAATAAATTACATGTTCAGCAGAAGTAGCTCCTTCTGCATTACTTGAAATGAATTAACAGCCAATGCACTTAGGTTCAATTTGGATGTAACAAATAAACCAGATTTTGTTCTTGGTAAGCACAAACCTGGTTAATTACCATTCTCATACACTCATTTTCTCCCCTCTCTCTTTTAAAGACTGAAGATTGAAGTCTTCAGCTAGTTCTAGTCAGTCATTATATTTGAATATGTCAACCCCTAATTTAGGCTAGTTTTTGTCCCACTAACCAGGATTCTTAGCCCAGATTAAACTATGGCTAAGTGGACAAGCCCAACAATTAAACAGGTTCATGTCCATCAGCAACAAAGTTAAGTTTAGTTGTGATGTCTGAATTTATACTTAAGCTACTGTTCCACATTTCTGTAAAATATGTTAAAGGGAATATTCATGCAATCATTGGAACATTTTGAGCTACATATGTAGATATCAAATTACATACTGGTAACTAATACAATGACTGATGGATACCTGCATTTCTGACAAAGTTTATGCTTTTAAAAAAACAGAACAGACTAATGAACGACCATCAGTGATCAGGTTTTGAAAAAGGAAGAGACTTTTCTTTTGCAAATTACTGTCAGTGATGCTTGAAAAGGGCAGTGTTCTTTTCTCATACTGCACTAGGAGAGTAATTATTAGATCTGCACTTAAGAAGATTGCTAAAAATCCCTTTCCATATAGAGAAGGACCTCAAAAAGCTGGCATTTCTCTTCTGATGTATTTCTAAGAAATTCTTCAGTTTCTGCCCTGCACTCTGCAGACAGGCTCAGTCAGATCTCTGGAATAGTGCCCTCAGGTTTAGATATTGACGTTTGGAAGCACCGACAGGTGCTAGCAGACAGGAGTAGGAACAGGGAGCTAGAGCTGGCACACAGGCTTGTACCTAGTAGACAGGTTCATCCAGAAAGCTTCCCCTCACAGCCCAATGCTTAATAGGCTGAGAAGACAGCAACTCCACCTGCTCTTGAGGCAGCACTCTGGGACTCACCTTGTCCAGACTTAACTGGGGCCAGGATTACATCATCATGCTCACTGGCCCAGGAGATGGAGCATGGGCTGCAAGCCTGGCACTGCCTTCACTGGACTATCTCCGCATGAGCCTGCTGCCTCTGCCATTCCTGCCAGGTGGAGGCAGATTCTGTTGCACTGGTGGGCTGAGTCCTGGGCCGGTGCTTAGTTGTCCCAGAGCCTGGGGGGATAGAGGGAAGTTCTGGCTGAGCTCCCACTGCAGGTTTCTCATGGTCAAGTTCTGGAGTAGATGGACTCGGGGCACCTACCATTCAGGGGTCTCGCAGAGTTTCCTGCTCTCCCCCAGGCATATGTGTGGCTCCTCAGGCTTCTGAGTTGGAGTCCAGAGCTAGCTGAGTCGGAGGTCATGACTGTTTGTAATGTCCCTTCTTGGTTTTATTTTTTGTTTGGATTTTTACTCAATTCTTTAAAGGGGTTTTATTTTTTTACATGTTTCGCCAGTTACATTTCTTTTAACTTGTTGGTAACTGTGGTTTTTATTTCAGGGTAGTAAGAAGTGTTTGGTCAATTTTACATGTGATTGCCAGCTACTTTTGCCGTTGTGAATAGATGAAGATGGAAATTTTACTTTTAAATGCAGCGTAATATTTGGAAATCTTCAGACTTTGGTATACGGTGCCCCGCTGCATAACTGCTTAGCGTAACTTTTGGGGGGAAATTTTTAAGGCTAAGTTCTGCGCTCCTGGGAAATCTGTCTTGAAAGTCAATTCACTACCTTTTAAAACTCTCCTTTGAACTCCACAGTCTGCTCTGAATAGCCCTGACTTTATTCTCATCAGTCACTAGGCTCTCTATAATCTTTTAATAACCCCTCCAAATGTTATCTGCTTGCTTCCTAATTCTCCTTCCTATAGGCTTCCTAATCTGATTTCTGGAGAAAGAAAATTGCCACCCTTTTCATTTCAAAACTGAGTCAATAAATAGAGACCTATATTTCCCTTATCTTTGTATATAATTGGTGTCTTCTTAATAGGATTTATTTTAAGGTCCCCCTAATACCAATATTGTTAAATCCAGTTTTGCTGAATATATTTTACATGATCGACATAGTCTACACCTGCAAGACTTTGTGTGTCATTTCCTGAAATCACACCCTTAAGGCAAAGTGTAGGCTGAATTGCTGAATACAGAAAAAATTAGACTTCCAGTTTACTGTGTGTGGAATTTGACAAATCCAACATGTTCATAAAAATCATGTCACCTGGCATATCTTCCATTCATGGATAGCTGGTTTTTAAATTATTAGTTTGGAAACACATTAACAGTGCAATGAGTTTCGAAAGCTGTAATTCTGTTTAGGATTTCGCTGCCAAGCATACAGATTATGCATGTTCCTTAATTTGAATTCTTAATGAGGTGTGCAAAGAAAAGGATCAGATTCCTGATGCAAAAGTTCCCTCCCATATTCCGTATGCATGAGGAAGAACTGTAATTATTCTTAGGCATAATGGTAAAAGAAGATCTCCCAGAGATTGTAATGAGGTCAGTATGACATGTGGCAGGAACTGAATAAGACTAGTGTAGGGATGCTGTAAAAGTTTGCCATGAACAGATTTGAATGCTGACCTTACTGTATTCAAAGGTGGTTTTTAGATGTGAGCCAATCACTTGGTCTGTTCAGTTCATGCCAAGCAGCCATAAATGCCTACTGAGTTCAGTAGGCATTTGTGGCTGCTTGGCATGAAATGAACAGACCAAGTGATTTTGGTTTGGTTTGCACTGGGTTTTCTCAAAACTGTGCATACGCAAAGATGCTGCCAATCCAAACGGATCAGCAGCCATTAGCATGAGTAAAGACTATTTATTTATTTATTTAACAAAATTTATGTTCCAACTTTCTGCCTTCACAGGGGCCACCTCTGGTATAATGTATGTATGTATGTATGTATGTATGTATGTAATGGAACAGTATGCTTCCCCACCCCTCCAATATCTGTGTGATTGTGTTTGGTCCTATTGGGTGGAGCTATTGTTTTAGTTTCCAGTTGTGTATGTAGTTGGTGGTTGTGGGAGTTGTCTCCTTGGAAATAAACAGTTGATATTTTGAGCCAGCTTGTCTCTGCTGAATGAACCAGAGAACAAGTGCCTGAGTAAGTACTCTAACCTGGGAACCCACAGCCAAAGGGGGAATGTTACACCACCAATCCAGCTAACAATTTAAAACCTACAGGATAAAATTTAAATAATTTTAAACAAATGCTGACAGGTAGGAGTTTATTGAAATACAGCAGATATTGATAACTGATTTGGATGATTTGTGAGTGATATAATTGTCTGTTTAAAGTTACACAGGAATGACAAGGGCAAAGCAGAAATTAAATTGGGTTGTGTGCAAAAAACCAACAACATTGTATTGCCTGGTCAGTAAGGAAAGAATACAGTGAAACAACATGCCAAACACTCACAAACAGAAAGAAACCTATTGAACCAATCACTGAAAAATCAGATCTCCATTCACACTTTGTAGGGATTTTGTGGGAAGAGTCTGCGGAAGGTGTGGAGAGAGGGGAGACTTCGATGGAGTATAATGCCACAGAGTCTGCCTTTTCTTCGGGGTAGTTGAACTCTGTTGTCTGGAGGTCATCTGTAAGCCCAGGAGATCTCCAGCCACCATCTGGAGGTTGGCAATCATAGTTTCACAGCCAAAGACCAGGATGTGAGCTAAACTAGCAAGTGGTCGGTCATCCCTGTTTCAATCCACCCCGTGCATAACTGTGCTAGACTGTAGCTCTCATGCTGTGTACCAGTAGAAAGGCTTCAAGTGGCATGTAGTTGGTAATGTTTATTAGGGGAACAGGAGCAGGACAGGCATGAAACAGCTGCTGTCAAGTGGTGGGAAAGGAAAGGTCACATTAAAAAAATGGCTGCCAAAGGCATTTCAGTGAGGTTAGTAGGGTTTCCAAGTACTTACGATGATCTAGTGGGGGGGGGGACATGCTCCCCAGCTGGACCATTCCTCCCTGTAACACACCATGCCATCGCCAGGAAGTGACACTGGGCAACACTCTGGCAATGGGACTGAAAACTCGATGGTACCATCGAGTTTCCAGCCCCATTGCCAGAGCGTCGCCCGGCGCCACTTCCTGGTGACAGCATGGTGCAGCGCGTCTGTTGTCCCCACAGAAATGATTCTGCGAGGACGTCTGTGTCCCCCACCGAATCACGGTAAGTACTTGGGAAGCCTGGAGGTTAGTGAGTATCCTATTGTGATAAACGCCCTAAAGAAGTTGATATTTACTTACATATCAGCAATCTGAGGTGGCAAAATATTAATAATAAATGTTTTTCTCTTTATTAGTAGTGAAATGTAAAATTTACTTCACAGGAACACTGTCAGAGAAAACCAGGCACATGTTTCTCTAATCACATCATTAGTCTCATACAGGACAACCAGGGGTGTAGACTTAATCCATCCCAGGCATTTTTAACCCTCTCCATCCCATCCCACAATTCCTTGCTGCTTGCAGTATGCGCTGTATATTTCTGTTATAACCAGTGTTCCCTCTAAGCTGAGTTAGTGTGAGCTACCTCACAGTTTTTTAGCCTCTGGCTCACACATTTTTGTCTTGGCTCCAAAGCAAACTAATTCATGCAGTGGCCAAATCACCTGCTCACAACTTTAATGCCAGTAGCTCACAAAGTAGAATTTTTGCTCACAGGACTCCACAGCTTAGAGGGAGCATTGGTTATAACCATTAATGACCACTAAGTGGCATTTATCTTATCATACACTGAAAAAGAAAGATCCGGGTTGGCAGCCGTGTTGGTCTGAAGCAAACTTTCTTCTGCTGGAAAAGAACCTATTTCTTGGTGATCTATCTGATGTCCTTTTATATAAGAAAGTCTGCCTCCCATCGTTTTCATATAATTTCAGTGATGGCTGGTATGTGTGGAGCAATCTTGTATTGCATTTATATTGTAAGTCACCTTGAGTTCCCCAAGGGAGAAAGATAAATACATTTTGGGAGGGGGATGCATTTTAGTGTAGGGTGGGAAGAAGGCATACTGTATTACCACGAAAATGTCCACCACACAACTGCTTCCCCTCCACTCCATGAAACCTGGATCTAAGAGGCCATTTTGGGGGGAGGAAGGGGGGGACATATTGGGGTCACCAACCAAACAACAATTAAAAAGCAATGATTTATTTTTTTAAAAGGAAACATGCCCTTAGTCAACAATTAAACCAAAAGCAAACTCCACAATTGCATCACCCTGTGATTTGCATTTAGAACAGCAAGAAGACAATAGAAAGCAAACAGTCCCACAGAACATCTACAGACTCTCTGCGCTATGGTCTTTGCTGCCTTGGACTCTACACAAGGACTGAAAGTGGGAAAAATGGAAAAGAGATAGGGACAAGTGTTTGAATAGTCATACATGTTAGACAGATTGGGTCCCTGAAGTAGAACCCAATGAGAGTATTGCCTCTAGTTTGGCTGTTATTTATGCATTCTGACTGGGGCCTTGGTTTTTGACTGGGAGCCAAGCTGGATGATTCGGATTTGCAGTCATGCATGCTGTCACAGGCAGCTGCTAGGGAAGCTCTCCATGGGCGGCCACCACTCTGGTACAGGTCTCCTTGGGAGGGCCCAGAGCATCCACCTGGCCCCTTATGGCCAGTAGGGTGTACTTTATATGTGACTGGATGAGGTGTGAGGACCCAGGCAGAATTATAAACAATTTTATGTCTAGTAACAACTGGCTTTCAAATACATTTGTAGAATAAAAGAACCCTAACATATCTATCTGTCCTTAGATGCCTCTTGGTGACTGGTTCCAAGTTGGGAAAACCAGTCCCAGCTTGTGTCAAATGTGCTGTCTGGCTGGGTCCTGAAGGCTGGTTGTAGCTCTCTCTTTGTAGCAGTTCATCTCACTATATACCGTGATCTTCAGTTTGGTCTGTTCTACCAAATGTTTCTGTGGGATTTGCCTTGCCAGGAATGGACAAGGACTTTGTATCAATTTTTTTTAAAAAAAGGGTGTGTGGAGGATGCTGGGAAAGAAAAAAAAAAGAGTTTAAGAAACATGCCCATGACTTATCCCAGTCAAGTCCTGTGATCGACTGTTAAGCCTTCAGCTTTCAGTACATGACACTCCAGAAAAGATGGCTTTGAGAGTACAAAGTATTTAAGGTCAAGATATGAGTCTCTAGAAGGCCAGATGGATTTTTGTCTTGGCTCCAAAGCAAACTAATTCATGCAGTGGCCAAATCACCTGCTCACAACTTTAATGCCAGCTGTCTTGGTAGTACCTAAGTCCAGCAGAAATAGCCCAGAAGCCTCATTTTCTGTCAAGCTGTTAGAGCAGAACAGAGAATACTGTACCTTGCCTTCCTTGACTGAGGCTGTACAGCAGGTGCTATCCACACTGCCAGACTGTCATGAGAACAGGCCCTGAGATGGGATCCACTTAGGTCTAATAGTCTGCCCATTTGACTAGATCACACTTGCTGTAATTGGATTTACAGAAAAGCAGGGACAAATATTCGGACATACAGGTGGATCCACTGGACTGAATGAGTAACTTCCACAAAGTGACGTGAAAATGTTATTTGTCATGCATCAATTCCTCCCTCATTCTTGGTCTGTAAATGATCAAACATGCTGAATTTGTTTAACATGAAGAAGCAGTTTCATAAGCAAAAGGTAAAAAGCTGCACTTCATTGAAGTCTCAAATTTAAGTTGCCAATACATACATAGTTGTAACAAATTGTGATGGGCCCAACCAGGGGTCATTTCCTGCCTC
>NW_015168046.1:282716-326395 GCF_001447785.1 Gekko japonicus
CTAATGAGTTATGCCAATGAGCTCCTGCACCACTTTTTCTACGAAATGACTCCTGGGCCCAACACATGATAGAGGTCACACACTGGATTTATTTCTTTATACTGAGCAATTGATGGAAGGCCTGGTTTTAGGGTTAGAAATTTGACCTGAATCCTGGACTGACTCAGGGGTCATTTCGAGCCGGAATGGCATTCTGGGAGGAGTGGGATGTGGGCCCATATGGTGGTGGCAGCGCTGCTGGTGTGCAACAATCCACTGGTGCTGTCCTCACTGGTGGGGCTCTCCTGCTCTAGGAACTCATCCAGGTCCTGCAGGGTGAGCTGGCATTGGATGCTGCGGAAGATGGGCAAGCGCTCCAGCCACTTGTCCAGCCCGGGAGGTGGCGGGCTGAGCTGGGAGTCGAGGAGCAATGGTGAAGGACAGGTGCTGCAAGCCGAGCTGGGGGGTGAGGGCCGGGTGGGCCAGGGCTCTTTTTCCTTGAAGGTGTCATCGGGCAGTTGGAGGGCAACCTCGTGCACCCTGGCCACCCACTCACGGATCCTCTGCTGGAGGACATAGCTTGAAGGTAGTGTACCCAGGGCCCTAATGGGCAAAGGGGGCCCATTGGCCTGTGGCACCTCGCCCTGGAGGGCAGGCAGATCCCTGGTGGGAGGGCCACAACTGCTGTTCTTCTGGCTGTGCCTCTCACCCCTGAGCAGGGTGTATTGTGCCAGGGTACCGCTTGGCACAGGGCTGGGAGAGAGCCGCGCCCCGGATCACCCTCCAAGCTCTGCTGGGCTAGCCTGGAGATCCTGAGCTGAGCCACCACAGGTGCTGCTCCTTGGGCACTCTTCCTCCTCCCCACTTAAAGCTCAGGGTGGTGTTCCAAATTAACAGCCGGATTCCATCCATGTTTACTCAGAACTAAGTGGCACTCAGTGTAAGGCTCTTGCTCCGGATTGCAAGACTAGATCTAATGGGTGGAAATTACAAGGGAGAGAAACTTCCTAACTGTAAGAGTGGTTGAGCAGTGGAACAGACTGCCTTGGGAGGTGGTGTATGCCCCTTCGCTGGATGTTTTTTAAGTAGAGGCTGGACAACTATCTTTCGGGTATGTTGTAGGGCTATCTTTCGGCTACACCCCTGCAGAGTGCAGGGGGTCATTCTATGATTCTATGAATGGGGCTGATTCTCAGATAAGTGCACAGAGGCATTCTGGGCAGGCTCTGGAGTAAGTCCCATTGCTGTAAAGCTAGGCTGGGCTCATCAGAAGGGATACTGACAAGCTGGGGGTGAAGTGTGATGTCCATGTAAAGTTTTCCTCCTGACCTGTCAGCAATGCTATGGAGTTCACTATGTTTGTCTGTCATCTCCTTTGTTGCACAGCAAAGCATCAAAGTGAGTTTTTTTGCAAGCAAGAGGGACTTGATTTGCAGTCACTGGGGGCGCGGAGGGGGAGGTATTTCTGAATTTCCTGCATTATGCAGGAGGTTGAACTAGATGTCCCTGGAGGTCCCTTCCAACTCTATGTTTCTATGATTCTAATATGAAGCAGCTGCCGGCCTGTCACTACACATGCGTAGACCACCCCTGCCCAGCAGGCAGTGCTTTCTCTCCTCGTGCTGTGCTGCCTGGTGGATGGTACACGAGTAGAGTGACAAGTGGAGCAACAAGGCTTTTTTTTCTGCAGTCGGCACCTCAAACAAACTCCTTTGACTGTGGCCCTCCCCCGCAACCCCAGGACTCGGAGCTGCCTGCTGCCTGCCGCCATCTCCCACCAGTGATGTCAGGGGGTGTGGCATATGCAAATAAGTTATGCTAATGAGTTATGCTAATGAGCTCCTGCACCTCTTTTTCTATGAAATGACCCCTGGTCTGACCATTGCCTACTTAAGGCCAAGGTGAATGTAGCTCCACCACCCTGCATGAGAGGAGGTCTGGTTAAAATGGGCCACCCACAGACATTCGTTAATCCTACTGGATTCCAGAATAGTAAGGGAGAATTTAGGAACCCAAACACTATTGGGAGTGGTCTGTGTTTTATGACACCAACAGCACCCTCGAACAACTAACCAAAGGAGACTGACTTATAAATTTTTCTACACCACCACCAGCGGAATAAGGCCAAGGATGTTGAATTTCTAAGTTACCGTAATGATTTCGATATTATATTCCTTCAGGAAACCTGGTCACCAAATCAGATTCAGACTGAGGGGTATAAATCCTTTTCACTCCCAGGGTTTAGGATTAACCCTAAGAGTCACTTTCAAGTGGGCTTGGCTTTGTTTGTTTCTTTATATTTAAAAGTAGAAATAGTTATGTTACAATTGGATAGCCTCACTGAGCAAGCTATTAAGCTTGTCCTTGATAACCTTACTTTGATTATTGTGAATATATATGTTCCCAACTCCTTAGACAGATTAACTCTTTCTCAACATTGGAAACGACTAAGAACATCCCTTGGCTGAAATAATTCTGGCAGGTGATTTTAATGCTAGAGTAGGCAACGATAATAAAATATTCTTTAAGGCTATAGATCACTATTGGGAGAGCTGGTATGTTAGTCCAGATCCCTTGCTAAATCTGCAGAGTGCACTAAAGGCTCAGAACGCAGCAGTGCTCCTTTGTTCAACGTATGCTTGTAAGACCACAAAGTTACACAGAGCCACTTATCAGTTTAAAAGAACATAAGAACTACTTTATTTAGGAAATACATACTGGATAGTGCAGCTTAGAGACACTGACAGTTTCTGTTCTATCTAGCTAATGATGGATGTGGATGCAGAGAGGCATTCTGCATCCATGGTGCCAAAGATGAAGAAATGCGTCCTCCCTCTTTGTATGTGTGTGGGAAGAGAGAGAGGATACGGAATGAAGTTGTTTCCCTAAGAGTAGTTTATCGCAAGCCACTCCTCTTGGTGTAGTGGTTAAGAGTGGTTAGGGTTGCCAAGTGACTTACAGTTAAAAGCGGGGGAGAGTTGGTCCCTGGCTGGGACATTCGTGCACGCAATTCACGTGTGCACACTGCAATGACATCACCCGGAAGTGACGTCATCACGTTGGGCACATCGCTGGCTGACGCTCTAGCAATCATAGAGTTTTCAGGCTGATTGCTAGTGCGTCAGCCGGTGACGTGCCCAACGTGATGACATCACCTCCGGGTGACGTCATTGCGCCAGGCACATCGGCCCAAACCAGGCACATTGGGGGTTGGGTTCCCCGCCGACCTTTTCCAGACCAGCAGATTGGGGACCCTTTGAGTGGGGAACCTCCGCCCTCCCACTGGACCTGGATGCCCTAAGAGTGGTGGACTCTAATCTGGGGGACCAGATTTGATTCCCCACTCCTCCACATGTAGCTGCTGGTGTGACCTTGTGTCAGTCATAAGTTCTTTCAGAGCTGCTCTCTCAGCACCACCTACCTCACAGGGTATCTGTTGTGAGGAGAGGAAGGTAAGGAGATTGTAAGACACTCTGAGACTCCAAGGGAAGGGTGGGGTATAAATCTAACTCTTTTCCTCCTCCTCCTCTTTGCAGTATATGGAGAAGGCACGGAGCACTCCACTAAGGCCCACTTGTGAGTGGGATAAGATGATGATGTTGTCTGCACATATCAAGGCAGGGATCATTTTATCAGCAAGCTTTGGTGGATGGAAGCCTGGATTTCTTAATTGTTGCACCAAGAAATTTATGTAAAAGTTGGGGGGGGGCAGAATACAACCCTGCTTGACACCTTTGTCAAGTGTGTTAGCAAAATAGGCTCTTGGACTGCTTGAGCTGAATCAAATAAGACACAACAGTCAGGATGCCAGTAGCAAGGAAAAGTCTTTTATTCCAGAATGAAAAGAGAACAGATTAGCAAAAAGCCATAAAGTTCAACGTTATTCTGGACATTGCTAGGTCTTATACCCTTCCCAGTGTCAATCATAGCTGCATCATCGTAATATGATTTTCTTTGTACAGCTCTTGGTGCATGCACAGTTCTCACGTATTGCTGACCAAGCAACCTTTGGCTACCTTTTAAAGTTACATTCTTTCTAGATAACCTACATTCAGCCAAATAAAGAAAGACTATCCATCATGGATACATGTCTCCTGTGTTATCAGTCTGGCTACAACTAACATGACTTTAGTCTAAAAAGCAAGGCAAGCCCCAAGGAAAAACAACAGGAGACAAGACTTGTGGAAGCAACAGGAAGCATCCATTCTATTCAGTCTTGGTCACAAGTAGGATCTTATAAATCAGTTACTAATTCATGGCAACTTCCCCCAGACACATAAAGAGGTGGTTATCTGTCCACTACTTTAGAAGGAGGAGGAGGAGATTGGATTCATACCCCGCCCTTCACTACCCGGAGTCTCAGAGCAGCATGCAATCTCCTTTCCCTTCCCCTCCCCACAACAGACACCCTGTGAAGTAGATGGGGCAGAGAGAGCTCTTTTGAGAACTGCTCATGAGAGAACAGCTCTGAAATAATTTGTAACTTACCCAAGGTCACACGAGTAGCTGCATGTGGAGGATTGGGAACTCAAACCCGCACTCCTAACCACTACACCAAACTGGCTGGTTTAAAAACCATCCCTACAGGAAAATGATGTGTCCAATTAACACCCTGTCTCTAACTTGCCCTTTTTGGGCAAAGTGATTGAGAGAGCAGTAGCAGATTAACTCCAGGTGTTCTTGGATAACTCACCTACTCTAGACCCTTTTCAGTCTGGCTTCAGGCCAGGCTATGGGACAGAGATGGTCACTGCTAGCTTTAGTTGATGATCTCCACTGTGCCATTTTGTTGTTCTTGTTGGACAGACTTTGTTGTTCTGCAGACTTTGATACAGTTGATCATACCATTCTGTTGAGACATTTGGAGGCAGAAGTAGGTATCAGGGGATGTGCTTTAAACTGGTTGAAATAATTCCTCATGGATTGGATCCAAAGGGTTGCTATTTGAACCAGTTATCAGTGTGGGACTTAACCTGAGGCATTCCACAGGGTAGAATTCTATCCCCCATGCTTTTCATTCTCTATATAAAGCCCTTAGGACAAATCATTTTTAGCTTTGGCGTTAGTTGTCATCAATGTGCAGATGATAGCCAGCTCTATATATCCTTATCCAAGACTCCTAGTAATATCGTAGAGGTCCTAAAGTGCTACCTGGCTGCTGTGGCAAATTGGCTCAGAGCGAACAGACTGAAAATAAACCCCAAAAAGACAGAGGTTGCTCCCTCATGGGTCACTACCTTGACGTGGCGAGGGGGCTTGCATGGTTCGATGAGGCTGTCGGCTATGCCATGGAGGGCCACCCAGGATGGACAGGCCACAGCAGAGAATTCAGACGTGAGCGACTGGAGAAGGAAATGGCAACCCACTCCAGTATCTTGCCAAGAAAACCCCATGGACAATAACAAAAGGCTAAAAGATATGATGCTGGAAGATGAGCCCCTCAGGTAAGAAGGTGTCCAATATGCTCCTGGGGAAGAGCAGAGAGCAAGTACAAGTAACCCCAGAAAGAGTGAAGCGGCTGGGCCAAAGATGAAAGGACACTCAGCTGTGGATGTGTCTGATGGTGAAAGGGAAGTCCGATGCTGCAAACAACAATACTGCATAGGAACCTGGAATGTAAGATCTATGAATCAAGGTAAGCTTGATGTGGTCAAAAATGAGATGGCAAGACTGAACATCGACATATTGGGAATCAATGAACTAAAGTGGACAGGAATGGCCGAATTTAACTCAGAAGACCATTATATCTACTACTGTGGCCAAGAATCCCATAGAAAAAATGGTGTGGCCTTTATAGTCAACAAGAGAGTGTGAAAGGCAGTGACGGGATATAATCTAAAAAATGAAAGAATGGTCTCGGTCCGAATCCAAGGCAAACCATTCAACATCACAGTAATCCAAGTCTATGCCCCAACCACTGATGCAGAAGAGGCTGAAGTGGATCGGTTCTATGAAGACCTACAACACCTCATAGAACTAACACCAAAAAAAGATGTCCTCATCATCATACGGGACTGGCATGCTAAAGCCAAAAGGTAACCGGAATAACAGACAAGTTTGGCCTTGGAGAACAAAATGAAGCAGGGCAAAGGCTAACAGAATTTTGTCAAGAGAACACACTGGTCATAGTGAACACCCTCTTCCAACAACCTAAAAGGCGACTCTACACATGGACATCACCAGATGGGCAACACCAAAATCAGACTGACTTTATAATTTGCAGTTAAAGATGGAGAAATTCTATCCAGGCAGTAAAAACAAGACCTGGAGCTGACTGTGGCTCAGACCATGAGCTACTCATTGCAAAATTCAGACTTAAACTGAAGAAAATTGGGAAAATCACTAAGCCATTCAGGTTTGACCTAGATCACATCCCTGGTGAATATAAAGTGGAGGTGAAGAATAGGTTTAGGAGACTAGATTTGATAGACAGAGTGCCTGAAGACCTATTGACAGAGGTTCATGACATTGTACAGGAGGCAGCAATCACCACCATCCCAAAGAAAAAGAAATGCAAGAAAGCTGTCTGATGAGGATTTACAAAAAGCAGAGGAAAGAAGAAAAGCGAAAGGCAAAGGTGAAAAGGAAAGATTTACCCAACTGAATGCAAATTTCCAAAGAACAGCAAGGAGAGATAAGGAGGCTTATGAATAATGCAAAGTAATAGAGGAAAACAATAGAATGGGAAGGACTAGAGATCTCCTCAAGAAAATTGGAGAAATCAAGGCAACGTTCAATGCAATGTTGCCCATGATAAAGGACAAAAACGGTAGGGACCTAACAGAAGCAGAAGAGATTAGGAAAAGATGGCAAGAATACACAGAAGAACTATACAAGAAGGACCTCGATGTCCTTGACAACCACAACAGTGTAATCACTGACCTCGAGCCAGACATCCTGGAATGTGAAGTCAAATAGACCTTAGAAAGCATTACTAACAACAAAGTTGGTGGAGGTGATGGTATCCCAGCTGAGCTATTCAAAGCCTTAAAAGATGATGCTGTTAAAGTGCTGCACTCAATTTGCTAGCAAATTTTGAAAACACAACAGTGGCCACTGGATTGAAAAAGGTCTGTTTACATTCCAGTCCCAAAGAAGGGCAATGCCAAGAAATGATCAAACTATCACACAATTGCATTCATTTCACATGCTAGCAAGGTCATGCTCAAGATCCTACAAGCTAGGCTTTAGCAGTACGTGGATAGAGAACTACCAGAAGTACAAGCTGGGTTTCAAAGAGGTAGAGGAACTAGAGATCAAATTGCCAACATTCGCTGGATTATGAAGAAAGCAAGAGAGTACCAGAAAAACATCTACCTCTGCTTCACTGACTATGCTAAAGCCTTTGACTGTGTGGATCACAACAAACTATGACAAGTCCTTAAAGAGATGGGAGTACTAGACCACCTCACATGTCTCTTGAGAAACCTGTATAAGGGTCAACATTAAAAAAAACTCAACATAAAAAAAACCATCCGGCCCCATCACTCCTTGGCAAATAGAAGGGGAAGTTGTGGAAGCAGTGAGAGACTTCACGTTCCTGGGATCCAAGATAACTGCAGACAGTGACTGCAGCCATGAAATTAAAAGATGCCTGCTCTTTGGGAGAAAAGATATGGCAAACCTTGAGAGCATAATAAAAAGTAGAGATATCACCCTGCCAACAAAAAACCGTATGGTCAAAGCAGTGGTATTCTCAGTAGTAACATATGGCTGCGAGAGTTGGACTATAAGAAGAGAAGAAGAGATTGGATTTATACCCCACCCTTCACTACCCAAAGGAGTCTCAGAGCAGCTTACAAACTCCTTTCCCTTCCCCTCCCCAGAACAGACACCCTGTGAGGTAGATGGAACTGAGAGAGCTCTGGCAGAAACTGCTCTTTTTCAAGAGCAGCTGTGCCAGAACTATGGCTTGCCCAAGGTCATCCAGCAGGTGCAAGTGGAGGAGTGGGGAATCAAACCCGGTTCTCCCAGATTAGAGCCCATGCACTTAACCACTACACCAAACTGGCTGAGTGCCGAATAATAGATTCTTTCAAATTATGGTGCTGGAGAAGACTCTTGAGAGTTCCTTGGACTGTAAGGAGATCAAATCAGTCAATCCTAAAAGAAATCAACCCTAACTGTTCTCTGGAAGGCCAGATACTGAAGCTGAAACTCAAATACTTTGGCCACCAAATGAGAAGGGAGCACTCACTGGAGAAGACCCTGATGCTGGGAAAGATTGAAGGTCAAAGAAAAAGGGGATGGCAAAGGATGAGATTTGTAGACAGCGTTATCGATGCAACAAACATGAAATTAAGCAATCTTCAGAGCATGACGGAAGACAGGATGGCCTGGTGTGATGTGGTCCATGGGTTGCGAAGAGTCAGACTCGACTGTGCAACTGAACAACAACAACAATGTTGGTTGGGAAGGTGGCAATCTTGAAGAACCTTGTGCTTCCCTCTTTTGATGGAGCTGACTCTTGCTGACTCAATTAAAAGCCATGGGGTTATACTGGACCGAATGTGATTGCTGGAGAAGCAAGTTAATGCAGCTGCAAAAAAAAGTCCTTTCTTCCAATGCACTCTAACCCGTAAGACAGCCTTGATCTGGCTGATCTGGCTCCTGGATCCATGACACAATGACATCCAGAGTAGACTACTGTAATCCACTGTACATTGGTCTTCTCTCGAAATAAATTCAGAAACTCCAGTTGGTTCAGAACACCACAGCTTGGCTATTATCAGGAGTTAAACATACATATTACTTCCATTCAACACTCACTCCAGTGGCGCCAACCGGCAAATGGGCAAAATCAAAAACTACCCATACACATGCCTGCCTGAGGAGGTCAGAACGGCTCCCACTCTCCTGGCTTTCTATGAGGTATGCAAAACTGAATTATTCAAGAGAGCTTTTCTACACAAGAAATAAAGTTGCACTGTACTAAATGATTCACAAATTTCTTGGCTATGTTATTAGGGACTGTGGTTTATGCTACTGTTTAGTTTACTGAAACTAGGATCCTACCATGCAGTTTTTGTATCATTTAATGTGTTGTGTTTAATTTACTGAAACTAGAATCCTGCTGCGTAATTTTATATCATTTAATGTTATGTTAAGACTCATGCTTTGCTTCAGTTTTATGATTTTTGATTGGTTCCTACAACCCTAACCCTATTGTGTAATCTGTCTTAAGTCCAAGTGAGAAAGGAGGACTATAAACAACATTAAATAAATAAATAAATAAATAAATAAATAAATAAATAAATAAATAAAATCCCAAATAGAATTGCCTTCTTCTAAGCTCATTGACCTCAGTGGACTTAGATGGGTATAGCTCTGTTTCGGATTGTACTGTTAGACTGGTAGTTACCGTTGACTTCAAATTTATGTACTTTGCCTTGTTTGCTGTACTCTATACTCTATCAAGTACTCTATAGCATACTCTATAGAGACCCTTTAGAGAGTCTCAGTAAATATAATTATATGGCTGATATTAGATAGCATTGTATCTGATCAGTTGAGAATTTAAATTTCTTTAAACTGCTATCACTGCATTCTTCTAAAAATTGCTTTTCCATTTGCTTTCAAGCAATGAACCAATATCCAACATGGGTTTTCTGAACCAGCAAATGTGAGAACATTATTGCTAGTATTTCCTGTATTCTATCAAAATTGCCATCAAATAGGAAGTTTAATCACCTCTTAGAAGACGCATCTAATCACAAATGTTCCAGTGGCTAATATAGCTGCTTCTCAGACTTTTTGCCTTTTTGATCGAATTCCACAGAGAGATTGTGGTAAGGCAGATTGTGGTTTTACAGAATGCTGGACTTGAACAGGGTAACATTCAGATCATACTGATGTTTTATATTTAGAGCTGCTTGTATAGTCCTTTCATGGAGGAAGTTAAAGAAAACAGCACACAGATTAGTTTATATGCAGCTCACCATTCCCCCCCCCCAACTAAGGTCTAAGCAACTGGAAGGATATTTTTGATCATGGAAATTGCACAGGGAACAGAGTTGATACCCCCTGATTCTTAGTGCTATATCCTTTGTGCCTCATGGCCTCCATGCGTGATGACAATTTTTTGAGCCAAATAATGCATCTGGAGTTCCAGTCAGAGAATCCCATCATATTCTGTTTAGCCTTCTGTCAACGTTCTTGACCTTTGTATTATACAGCCTTTATGAATAAGCTTTCCCTTTTCATGAAACATTTTATTTCTGAAAAGAGATATATTCTATGAAAATATTATGAAAGCAAAGGAGGAAAAGTGTGGGCTAGCATTTGTGCCTGAATCTCCAATCTCTGCATATTTAGAATTTGGCAGATGTATTTGGCTTCCTTCTTCTTGAAATCTCACCCACTCCATATAAATGCTATAAACCTTTTGCTGCCCCTTCCTCTTCCCTGGGGAAATAAGAAAATGTTTACTCAGTTTTCTGGCTAGGCGAGGCATACTCTATAGTGGACCAGAGGTCAGCACGAAGTCTCCACCTTGCTTTTCATCTCCTGGCACAGCACTAGAGAAACCAGCCTGATTGTTGGAATATTATACAACCAGTTTGTGAAACACATTTCTCCAGGAGGCTATTACTAATTTCTCCAGGAAGTTCTGCAAGATTTAGTTGGCCCTGTGTGACTGAGATCTATCATTCTGAGTTTGGGACCAGAGCCTCAGCCTTCTGGTACCATGATGGATAGTACAGGAACAAAACAGATGCTGGAGTAAGTTCTCAATGAAGAAACAAGAGATATTACAGAGCAGCAGATTTTGAACTTCACTTAACTTCTGATTTAAAATACACAGGTTGTATTCCAGAGCTGCCTTTGCTCCTGTATTAAACTAAAATACACAGACTGCAGTCATGCTTCAGAGGTTATTATACCATTCTGCTGTAGTGCTTATTCAGAAGTGGATTGGCTTGTCCACACAAGAAAATTCATTTGCAAATGATCACTAGAGTGGAACAATAGCACAATAGCCAATGATATCTGGATGCTGCCATAATTAATCAAAAGGGTTTTTTCCCCTTAATTAATACAAATCAATTGCCCCACAGCTTTAAGTATGATCCAAGAGGAAAGCTAGCAAAACATTCTATGAATTTTTAAAAAGTGGAAGTGATATATGTCACAATCCCTTAAACTTCTCTCCCCTTCCCCTACCCTGTCACTCCTTAGTGACAATTAGTTGCCAAAAAAAGAGAGAGCGAGGTGCCTGGACGAAGTTATTGTGTTTTTCCCCTGAAGATCACACTCTGCTTTGCTGGAATTATTTTGTTCTCCTCCAGGACACAGGCTGAGCCCCTGGAGCTTTCTGAGCAGCCACCACAACCCCCAAGGTAATCCTTTATCACATTCTTTTGGTGTGTGTAGGAGGGCACCAGAAAGTGAATTTTGCACATTAGTATAAATGAATAGTCAGTGAGCAAGAAGGCATGTACTCTCACTCTGATAGCAAGTAAAACCTTATTCATTAAGTTCCATTCTATAGAGCACCAACATAGATAAATAGAAATCCACAACCGACAAGAACAGGTACAGCATCTAAGAAAACAGAGATTAACCTTACTTACACTGGGTCCAAAAATACTCGACTATTGGCAGACTAATTAACACAGAAATGGTGCACAACCTGATTAAAGTGTAGATAAAGATTTATTTAGAAACTAATATACTTGATAGTAAAGAAGAGAAGCAGAGTGTCCTAACGACATCAGTAGCCAAGAGAGAGGGCAAGACTAAGTGTGAAATTTTACAGAAGTAGCAGGAGAATCTGGAGACAGACAAGGAATGACACTTAACAGGTGCTGACTTCACTATTCTGTCTAATTGTTTTCTTGCTGCCCCCTTCAGGGTCTTCTTTTCTTCTTCTTTGTACACCAGAGATTGCCTATTCCAACACTGACATCCCCACTTTGCAGTGTCCTCAAATTGACAGGATGTATTTGATTATCTCTTTCCCAGTTACATGGGATGTGCAATAGCCAATCAGCATTCTGGGGGGCTGGTTCTCTGTAGCCTGCCCAAACTCTGTTAGCCAACCCTCTCAAGTTCAACGTCAATGGTTTTAGTGCTCAATACTAGGAATGTGAAATTCCATTGGTTTCACGTGATGCCCCAGATTTCTGGTTCCAAGGAAACAGATTCAAAGGAAAAATACATACACGTATGAGTAATTGATGCAGGAAAAAAAAGTGCATTTGCAGAGACTTATCTATCCACTTGGACTTCAAGATGCTCTGGGGGATTGTTGGATCCCAAACAGCAGTTCTGTTGAGGCTGCAGTAAGGTAAAGGTTTCCCTTGCTCGAAAGCCAGTCGAATCCGACTCTAGGGTTGTGGTGTTCATCCCCGTTTCCAAGCCGAAGAGCCAGCACTGTCCAAAGATGTTTCCATGGTCATGTGGTCGGCATGACTAAATGCCAAGGTGCACGGAATGCTGTTACCTTCCCACTGAAGCGGTACCTATTTATCTACTTGCAATTTCTTGCTTTCGAATTGCTAGGTTGGCTGCAATAGGAACCTAGAATTCAAAATCCCCACAGGCAATTGACATAATTTCCCCCCAATGCTCTCTCCCTCCCTCATGTGGGAATATAGTGCCATGGATGAGTGACTTCAGTGACTTGGGTCAGAGCTGACTTACATGGATATGGAAACATTTAGAGCATTGTTGGCAAAACTACTCAGAGTGAATCTGATGGAGTACAATATAGAGCCCATTGAAGGCCTATGAGGTAGCTGTGATAGTGATAAAAAAAAATCATGCATCTCCACTCCCATTGTGTCAAATAGCTCATATAGCTGTTCAGGGTATTTCAGCACCTGTTGATGCTATTTGCTATTGGCCTAGTCACCTTGATAGATCACAACTGGTGAATTGTGATCAGTCTTCTCTTGCAAGGGAAAGGGTGTTCAACCTGGCAAAATGAGAACACATGATGAAGGAAGGGCATTGCAGCCGAGGATAGACATGGGGATGGTACATAAACACCTAGTTTCAATTTTCAATTCCATTCTAACCTTTAGTGGCATAACATACATAATCAGTAAATACAGAATGGAAAAGGGATTTAACATATGTAAATAGTTATACCTACAGAAATACTTAATCAAGCTTGGATTTAAGAATATCAACCAAAAAACTGGCTAAAGCCTCAGTAGTCTCCTCCTTAGTGTCACTCAATAAATGTTGACAAAAAGAAAAATTAGTCAAATAGTTGGGGGATAAGGAGAGCTTCCAAAATAGTTCCTTATGGGGATTGTCCTTCTAAGTACAGTGGAGCAATATATGCTGAATTGAGTTGGGGGTATTCGTTCCGCAGGAGCAGAGTCTTTCACTCAGGGGTACTCGATGGTACCTCCCCTGTAAGACTTTAGAGGGGAATGCATTTAATCTGGCCAGCTTAAGCACCCTACATTGATTCAGAGTCATTATGTCCAATAAATAATGGGGCATCTTATCACAACACCTAGTTTCTTTAAATGAAATTAAGTCCTCAGGGCCAGATGAATTGCATCCAAGAGTACTAAAGGAACTTGCTGATGTAATTTTGGGGCCTCAGGCTATCATTTTTGAGAATTCTCGAAGAACAAGTGAGGTGCTAAAAGACTAGAGGCAGGCAAATATTGTCCCCGTCTTTGAGAAAGGCAAAAAGGAGGATTCAGGTAACTACAGACCTGTCAGCTTGATGTCTATACCTGGAAAGATTTTAGAAGAAATCATCAGTCAGTCAGTCCTTGAGAATTCAGAAAGGATGTCTGGGATAATTAAGAGCCAGCACAGGTTCCTCAATAATGAGTCATGTCAGACTAACCTTATCTCCTTTTTTGGGAGAGTTACTATTTAGTGAAGTTAAATGGGCCTTAGAAAGCATTGCTAACAACAAAGCTAGTGGAGGTGATGGTATTCCAGCTGAGCTATTCAAAGCCTTAAAAGATGATGCTGTTAAAGTGCTGCACTCCATTTGCCAGCAAATTTGGAAAACGCAACAGTGGCCACAGGATTGGAAAAGATCAGTATACATTCCAATCCCAAAGAAGGGCAACGCCAAGGAATGTTCAAACTATCGCACAATTGCACTCATATCACACGCTAGCAAGGTCATGCTCAAGATCCTACAAGCTAGGCTTCAACAGTACGTGGATAGAGAACTACCAGAAGTACAAGCGGGGTTTCGAAGAGGTAGAGGAACTAGAGATCAAATTGCCAACATTCGCTGGATTATGGAGAAAGCAAGAGAGTACCAGAAAAATATCTACTTCTGCTTCATTGACTATGCTAAAGCTTTTGACTGTGTGGATCACAACAAACTATGGCAGGTCCTTAAAGAGATGGGAGTACCAGACCACCTCACATGTCTCTTGAGAAACCTGTATAAGGGCCAAGAAGCGACAGTTAGAACCGGATACGGAACAACTGATTGGTTCAGCATAGGAAAAGGAGTACGACAAGGATGTATACTGTCACCTTGCTTATTTAATATATATGCAGAGTACATCATGCGAAATGCTGGCCTGGATGAATCACAAGCGGGAATTAAGATTGCTGGGGAAAAGATCAACAACCTCAGATATGCAGATGATACCACTCTAATGGCTGAAAGTGAAAAGGATCTAAAGAGCCTCTTGCTCAGAGTAAAAGAGGAGAGCGCAAAAGTGGGCTTGAAGCTCAACATCAAAAAAACTAAGATCATGGCATCCGGCCCCATCACTCCTTGGCAAATAGAAGGGGAAGTCGTGGAAGTAGTGACAGACTTCACGTTCCTGGGATCCCAGATCACCGCAGACTGTGACTGCAGCCATGAAATTAAAAGACGCCTGCTCCTTGGGAGGAAAGCGATGGCGAACCTAAACAGCATGATAAAAAGTAGAGACATCACCCTGCCAACAAAAGTCCGCATGGTCAAAGCAATGGTATTCCCAGTAGTCATGTATGGCTGTGAGAGTTGGACTATAAGGAAGGCTGAGCGCCGAAGAATAGATTCTTTTGAACTATGGTGCTGGAGAAGACTCTTGAGAGTCCCTTGGACTGCAAGAAGAACAAATCAGTCAATCCTCAAAGAAATCAACCCTGACTGTTCCCTGGAAGGCCAGATAATGAAACTGAAGCTCAAATACTTTGGCCACCAAATGAGAAGGGAGCACTCACTGGAAAAGACCCTGATGCTGGGAAAGATTGAAGGTCAAAGAAGACGGGGACGGCAAAGGATGAGATGGTTAGACAGTGTCATCAATGCAACGAACATGAAATTGAGCCAACTTCGGAGGACGGCGGAAGACAGGAGAGCCTGGCGGGAGATTGTCCATGGGGTCGCGAAGAGTCGGACTCGACTGTGCGACTGAACAACAACAACAACTATTTAGTTGGATGAGGTAATGCTGTTCGCATTGTTTATGCTGATTTCAGTAAGATCAGGTCAGAGATGACCAGGGAGGCTAATGGAACGGTGGCTCTCCTTCATCCCCCTACATAATTGCTGGTCCATCATATACAGGGACAGGCCAGGTGAACCCTTTTTCCCTTCTCAGTCCTTCTATGTTGCATGAGTTATAGCCACATTCTTCCACTTTTATCCCTGTGTCTTTTGCCATGCTATTGCACTCTGCTTCATCTTTCCAGCTTCCCTATAGAGGTAGGTCTTGAGGAAATACAAGAAAAAATGCTTCATCTTTTAAACTCAAAGCACTTCCCACTTTTGCTTCCCCTCTCAAGAACCAAAAAAGCTTTTTCTGAACAGTCTGCTGTTACTCTACAAAGCATTGATGGTTCTATTTACATCATAATTAAAGATGGTGACTTTACTTTCCCCCCTACTACCTTCTCTGCCAACGAGCAGTTAAATTATTGACTGTATTTCTATCCCATTTTGTGTAAAGAATGAAGCCATTTTGTGTAGATTTGTTTTTGTTTTTTATTTACCACACTGGTGACAAAAACTGGAAACAAAAATTATTACTCACTTAAAGTAAATGAGAAACAAAAGTACTGGTGCAAGTAAGCTGGAATGGGAATGGACAGCTGGGAAATATTTTTTTAAAAAATGAAGTTGAAGGAAAATATCTCACTCATATTAATTACAAAGGCTAAAATTTAGGCAAAGGCTGGTTGTGTATGCCAGTTGTGCCAACTTCTGGCAATAGGAGAGTGTCAGCCAAAGTTCATGGTCTAATCAGCTCCTCCTCACTTTCCCACGGAGCGTGTAAGTTGCTCACATGGGACAGAGAGCAGCGGCTGTTTGGTATCCAATTTCTATGCTGCAGGCAAGATGAAAGAAAGACTTCATATGTTATCCCGCTGTTGTGCATCATTCCTGCAGATAATGCCAGGCTAAACAATGGAAATTACTGCATTATTTGTACAAATCTACAGCTAGGAGTTTGACCAATGTAGTTTATTTGCAATCCAAGGCACAAAGAAGCTCAGAAGTTCATATGTTCCTACTGAATTACTAAAAGAATGTATTAATCTTTGTAAAACCCACAATACTGCATATAATGCTTCTTCACATGATTCAAACATTTTGAGAATAAATACCACAGTGCTCATGTGACTCCATGCTTCATAGGCAGATCTCCATGGACTTCTGCTCTTGGATTCAAAGTTTTATGTGAACAAGTTGGTATGGCTGTCTTGAGAACCAGCCTCAAAACCAACATAGTCCTGAGAATTTCTAATTTTCACTCATAAACAACACTGGTCAATCTGGGCCTCCAGTATACCAAACATATTTACCAAAAAATGAACAACTGTGATACCCAAATTTATCACACTCCGGCAGCTCTCTCATAAAGTTTCCATAAATCATTCACATTATTATAAAGGGAAATGTTGAGAAGATGCATGAGTTTGGCACAAAAGGTGATAACTTTGTGTGAAAAAGCCAAGCATTGCAAGCAGTTACAAGAATACAGGCTATTGTCATAAGCTCCAATAAATGTTAATATTAGGTTAACTGACAGTGCTATAGAATTTGCTAACAGAGAGCAGTATTTACCGCTGTGGTATATGTTATGAGCAGGAGCAATCCCCTATTAGAAAAACCTTGCTATTAGTACATAGCCTCCAAACTTCAAACATACCTTCAGTTATATTAGATTTAGAGCAGATCCTCATGGCAAGACAGGGAAACAGTTTGTTTCCAGGGTCTCCAGAATGTGTCATATCCTACAAAGGATCTTCCAGATTTTCATCTGGTTTCATCCCAAACTATGTATAGACCATAGTTCTGCTGATCAACGTTTTTTGTGCATACAGATAATGGAATTCCATGCCAAAATCAAGGATCACATGCTATTTCAAGTGGGGTAATGTAGTCATGGATTAAACACAACGTATCACTTTTTTAGAAGAAGATAAAAAGGCAGGCCAGTTGCCATCACTGTTGTGGATTTGCATTGCAATGCAAGTCAAATTAAAGCATTGCTTTACAAAGGCCCGAGAAATTTTTAGAAAAAAATATATGCTTCCTTTCCAAAAGGGCATTTAAATTTAGAACAGCATAAATTCATGTGCTGTATCTAGTGGTACATCTCTTGTACGAAATTCTATAAATACAAACAAGAGGCCCAGTCTGGCTCCTTTGCCCTCCATGGTGGAACAGCTGGAGGGCAGGAGCTGCTTTGCCCCCACAGAAGAGGATGAAGATGACGACACAATGCTGGGCATTGTGACAGTGGTAGGGGTGGAGTTAGCCCAACATAAAAGCCAGGCTCACCCACACCAGCCAGTCTTTGCCTTGTGCTAGGACCCCTTTGGAGCTCTGAGCACATGGGGACTGGCAGCGGCCTGCAGCCTACCCCATCGTCAGAGGCCCGGTGTGGCTGGGATCATCGGCAGTGAGTTCAGCAGCAAAACTTGGCAGCAGTGATTGTGGGGTGCATGTGATTTGGGTGTGCCGTCATTGCCAGCCAGCTCCTGAGGTCTGCTGGTGCTTCAAGGCTTTGTGGTGCACCAGGGCAGCGGTATCAAGGGTGATCTGGGTGACGTGGGCATGTGCTTCCCTGCCTGCACAGTGCAGTAGCTGGGAGGTGGCGCTGGACTCGAGGTTCCAGTGGCTGAGACTCCGGCAGCCAGGGCTCCAGCTGTGGGCTTCAGCCTTGTACCATTTTCCAGGCCTTTGGGCCTGACAACAGAGTGGCATGTGGGTGGCCCCTGCACCTTAGAGTCAGGCTGAGCAGGGCAGTCAGCCCTGCTCATGAGGTACAGGTTTGTGTTTGGGGCTGAGTGGGTCAGTCCCAGGCCCAGTGTGGGGGCTGCATAGGAGAGTTCATTCACTCAGCCTGCTGAAGCCCAACTAGGTCTGTGTAGCCTATCTCTCCCCCCACCATTCTGGGCACCATTCTGGGCACCATTCTGGGCACCATTCTGTACCTTTCGACATGAATGCCCCCTGTGTGCTGGGTCTCACGCATCTGCTGTCAGCCCTAGGGCAAAAAGCACACTTTTATCTAAGGAGTTGAAGGGAGGCAAGCAACAGGGTGGCGGTGGCGGACCTAACCCCCCACCTGAAAAGGGTCCCAGCCCACTTAAGTTAAAAGCATTGGAGCACTGGTTGAGGAATTACCCCAAGTTGCAAGAGTGCAGGGGGGGTTGTTTTGTTTTGTTGGCCAAATGTGACTTTAAGTCGGCCTTCTGTCTTCTCCCAGTCCACCTAGACGATTTTGAGCTCCAGGGTTTCGCCTTTGAAGGGAACTTCTGTATGGACAGGGCCCTTCCAATGGGGTGCTCTGTTTCCTGTGCTGCATTTGAGAGGTTTAGTTTGTTTTTAGAATGGGCTTTATGTTTCAGCATGAGACTAAACTAGCAAAACAACTGTATGGTATATTTCCTGCAACATATTCCTAAAGGAGACTTCATTTAAAGAGTAATGTATCTATTATATGAAGTCAATGTGCCCATACAATCCATCATAGGAAAATACAGAGGCCAAAGAGTAAATATACAGAATTATATACAGAAAGTCCAACACTTTTCCCAGGTAATTTTTCAGTGTTTCAGACCTCTAGTCCTTCCTCAGAAACAAAGAACCACTGCTGAGAATCCCTTTTCAGTTCCTTACATGGTAATGATTTTCTATTATTTCAGTGTTGGGCAAGGTCTCCCTAGTTCTAAACAGCACCCTTATAGGTTACTACAATGTTACAGGACCAAAATATCTCCTTTATGAATATGTTGTGGGAAATATAGCACACAGTTGTTTTGCTGGGTGGAGGGGGGATTGGAGATTGTCTTCAAGGGTGCCTTGTGCAATCTTAGACCGAAACCCTTTGCTGAGCTTGGCTAGCTCTTTGGTCTGGCTCTGTGACGCAACCACACCAGGCACGCTGGGGGCGGGGCCACGGTCATCTGAGGGAAAACTCTATGGTTTTCTCTCGGATGGTCGTGGCCTCTCCCCCAGCGTGCCTGGCGTGGTCGCGTCACTTTCGAGTGACGTGGATGTGGCGCGCATGCGCTCCAGCCGCCAGCCGGGAGTCCCCCGCTGCAACGAAATTTGAACTTGGCAACCCTAAGTATTCTACCACTGATATTCAGAAGTTAGGACAGTGGAAATCACATTGTTACAAGGGATACATGTGTACATGAAAGGTTTAATGTTTTCTGTAGAAGTGACTAATGGAGTTCTTGTTTCAAGTGCTGCCGGGTGCCAGGTGAAATGAAGAGTCACCATCTACAGCCACAGGATGGTTTTGGGGGCTGCTCAATGGGTCAGGAAGACACCCATCGCTTCCCTAATGGGCCTTAGTGAGTGGGCCTCTGTTGAATGGTTGGGGAGAAGGAGCATGAGATGTTCGGGGCTTCTTCCATTGTCATTTGAGGAGAGGCAAGGTCCTCCGCATCATGTTCTTGTGCTTCACCTGGCTGGTAATGACCTGGGTTTGATGAAGGGCAAGGCCCTAGTCATCCAAGCAAAGGCCAACCTGGCGATGATAAGAGCAAGGTGGCCTGGTGTGCAGATAGTTTGGTCTGCAATGTTGCCTCACCGGGTGTGGTGTGGCATGGGAAATCCACAGTGCCTTGATTGTGCATGGCGTAAAGCCAACTGAGAGATGAGGACTACAATGGAAGATGGTATGGGGCAGTATTTGCTGCACCCTGGCATACGGGTAGAGCTTCAGCACCTGTATAGGGCTGATGGGGTGCATTTATCAAACAAGGGCAATGATCTATTCTTAGAGGACTTATGGCAAGTGGTTTGAGCAGCTTTAGGCTGTTTGGTGGGTGCGAAGGCCTAAGCAGAGGCTTGGCCTTAGCGGTGGCAGTGCCGTGCGGGTAAGAAAGCAGAACCAGTGAGCACCTTAAGGCATATTCCCATGGGGGAACAAGGGGGCCATCAAGAATGCCCTTCAGGTTTTGCAGTCCAGGGCTGGGAATGACGACCACCACTGGGAACCTCCTTTCTGCAAGCTGTACAGCTTCAGAGGTGATACAGGGCAGCAACCAGTTTGCCATGCTGCTGGTTGCAAGCCAGAGTGATGGCTCAAAGTTGGGGCAGGTGGCTCACCCAACTGAGGGCAAGGAGGTTGGTCAGAGAGCAACACCTGCCTTCCCTGTTCCACACCCATGAATATTTCCCCCTTTGCCATTTCAGTTGCTAAATAGTTAAATTGGAATTGATTCCAATTCAGTGCCTGTCTCATTATTCCAATGGGGGGGCAATCCAGCTCCTTTGCCCTCTGTGGTGGTGCATTTTGCCCCTGCAGAAGAGGACAAAAATGGCACCAACGTCATGATGCTGAGTTTCGTGATGGTGGCGGGGTGGAGGCAGCCCAAGATAAAGGCCAGGCTCCACCCCTGCCAGCCAGGCTTCACCTCATGCTCAGCACACCCTCCCTCCCTTTTTGAAGTACAGGCTATGGCGAGTTGCCGTTTGGGACCAGGCAGGAATTTTTCACCTCCATCTGAGATTGGCCTGTGGGTGGAGGTGTTTTTGCCTACCTTGCATTGCGAACAGTGAAACTGGAAAAAATGCTGTGATGGTTGTTGTTAAATAGTTTGGTCACTTCGCAGTGTAGTGTGGGTAAGAAAGCAGAACCAGTGAGCATCTTAAGGCATATTCCCATAGACGAACAAGGGGGCCATCAGGAACAGCCTTTGGATTTTGCGGTCCAGGGCTGGGAATGAGGACCACCACTGGGAACCCCTTGCTTAGGCTCCTCTCTGCAAGTTGTGTGGCTTCGGGGGTGGCACTACAGGGTGGTGACCAGTTTGCCATGCCACCAGTCATGAGTCAGAGTAATGGCTCAAGATCCAGGCAGGTCACTTGCCCAGTTGAGGGCAAGGAGATTGGTCGGAGAGTGACACCTGTCTTTCCTGTTCCGCACCCATGAATATTTTCCTGTTTGCTGTTTCAGTTGATAAATAGTTAAATAAGGTGGCCCTTGTTTGATTCCAATTCAGTGTCTGTCGTCATTCCAGGGGGGGGGGGGAATAAGCAAATAATAACATATGATCTATAAATGTGGCATGAGCTTTTTTCCTCTCAGTAAAATTTTGTCTACCTCAGTGTTCTAAATAGAATACTGTATGTCATAAAGAAAGTAATGTACATATTCTGGCAAGTGAATTATATGGGAAGGTATTGCCCTAATTATAAAAATGCAAAAGGTTTGGCTCCCAGGAACCTTTTTATAAAGAAGTAATAATGTAACATTTATGAGAAGTTTAATGTAAGATATACCTGTGGCCTATTAAGCTTTCTTTTGTTCAGAAGCTCTGAAGTGCTGATATAGTCCTGATATCAGCAAATCTGCCATTTTGTTACAGTTAATTCATTGCCCACAGCAATTCAACAGAAAATTAATTAGCATCACCCTACCATAAATCTCCCCAGTATTAACTAAAATGCCAATCCTGTAATCAGTTTTCATTAAAGCCAAAAATACTAATTAAAATTGATTCCCCACCCCCTTCTGTGCTTTGGTAAATTGCCGCCAGTTTTCAGGTCCCTTCAAAAGTAAACTGGAATATGAAGAACCTTTACCTAAGTGGATTTTGCACAGTGTTTCATCCTCTCTATAGAGATAACAATGCATGAAAGGAAAAGGGCTTTGGAAAGATGAAAGTGACAAGCTCTGTTCAAAGGTGGGAGTGAGGGTAGGGAAATGGCTAAGAAAAATATCCTTATTACAGTCACAGAAATTTATGTGCTGCATCTGGAATGTTTTGCAGTGTCTTTTTATAGGCAGCTGACAATGAATATGACACAAAAGACAAGCTACAAAGGATTTATTAATGAAACAATGCATGCCATTTACAGATTCCAGATAAAAATAAACCTGATAGATCTGGCAAATCTCAGCTTTCTTCCTTTCTGAAACAAATCTTCACTGCACTTTCTGTCCAATATAGCTGAACCCACTGAGGAAAATTTGCTTGTACATGGTTTGGGTTAAAGTAGTGATAGTATCTTAGGATTGTTGTGTACCCCCCTCCCCCAACAGAATCAACACATTCTGATCAGGTTTAGATAATGATGGTTTTCATGTGTTTTTATAGCACTGAGGTAACATCTCTTGAGAGAAGAGAGTAGGTGAGCTATATAACATTATCAGAGATCTCTGTGATGGATGGGTTATGTTCCACCTCTCCCTAAGAGTGACCAGTGGGAGCTTATGGAATGTTAGAGAGAGGGGGAGTCCGAAAACAGCAGTTGAAAGAGCAGTTGGGAGTGGGCAGCTAGGGTGCTGAGAGGGAAAAGAAGACATCTGATTCAGAGAAGCTGAGGCAAAGGTCAATTTAAACCTAGCTGACTAAGGTCGAATCCACATGTGTGTTTCTTGCCGATTTCCTGACATTTTCACTCCCGTCCCCTAACAAACTCTCTACATTTGCATCCGGTTTCATGCTGGCAGTGCACCAGTATAAAAATCAGAGTCTGCATATGTTTCCCACCCTCTGGTAGTGGTCATAGCCGCTCCGCACTGGTTTAAATGAATGCTGTTCTTTGCTGCTCTAACCCCTCCTTTCTGGTTTCTGTTGGGAAATGAACTAAGTTATGATTTTATATCTGCTACACAAGCAACACAAGGACTGTGCACACATCTGTATACCGTGAGCAAAAGAAAGCTGTTTGCATCACCTACTGTGAGACTTCACATAGGGAACACTTGCCTGCATTTTATGTTAATGTAGTTTCCACACATTCAGCTCAGAGCATCATGGGAAGGAGAAGCACATGTTAGCCATTGTGAGCAGAGAACAACGACTAAGAAGGAGAATTCCCCCATTACTGCAAAGACAAGATGTCAAGCAGGACACGGACCTGATCTGCATCTGTATTGCAAGTTTCCTGTTTATGCCTGGGAAAGCCAAGATTCATCTGTACTTCAAAGGAGATGCAGGAAGCTGACATTTCACACCTGGCCAGATGGCTCTTCCATGAGATAGAGTGTAGTATTTCAAATATTGACACAACCCATAGCATACCTGCCCCTTTCTCACATGCACCAATAGGAAAAGCTATGGGATGGACTTGTAAGTAGGTCGGATTACAGATTGGCAAAATGCCACCCACCTGGAGATTGAACTATAAAAGTAAGGACCCAAACCCCAAGTATTTGCTAGCCACCTCTCTTCTCCACAACCTTTACTTTTCTACCCCTAAGGTCCAGCTTTCTATCTAACAAACCTTTGTCTACTTAAAGATCTCTTGGAACTGCAGCCAAAAAGGTCCATATTTGCTTAGCTGGTTCTAGCAGGTGTGATTTACTTCAAACCCCTAGGTATTACTTTCTACCCCTTTCCCATTTCAACAGACAAGACTTCTGGACACAGGCGAGTATGAATCAAAATAGCTACCTACCTACCTCCAAGTAACTAAGAATCTATTTTATTTCTATTTCTATAATTCTAAAGGAACCTTGAGTGTATGTGAATTGGTGACTGATTATTTTGTATGTGTGACTTTGATATTGCTTAGTAAAGAAATTATTATTATTGGTTTTGGAAAAACACCCGTGTGGTCTACATTACTGGGACTCTGGGTTTGGACACAACCATGGTATAGCTGGTCAGAACTCACGTTAAAATATAGTTGGCCTCAGCTGTAGATAAAGCTGTTGGCATAACATTTCGTTGCACTGTCAACCTAACGCAGACATTTTTGAGCCATTGCTCCGCTGATTCTTAAATAATTCCAACAGGTGGCACACAAAAAACTAGGCGGTAACTCGTGGTTCCATTCCAACAGTACTCTTTTCTTTTTTTACTAGCTAGCCCCCAAAATAATTTTTTTAATTTTTATCTTGTTTTGAAGTTTTTATTTCTTGACCGCTTTTACAGACCGACTGAACATTTTTAAGTTCACTACTGGTGCAGTAAGAGCAGTTTGCATATAATGTTAATCAAGCTAATGGGTCTATAATTATTAGGATCTGTTCTGTTGTTTTTCTTAAATATCGGAATTATTATAGCCAACCCCCATCCCTCTGGGATATGTCCTGTCTGATCAATATATGTGAAGAGGTTGGCCAAAATCGGGGTCCACCAGGTTGAGTTAGCTTTCAATAGTTCTGCTGTAATATAATCACTACCTGGGGCTTTTCCACTTTTGAGGTTTATAATATAAGATTCCACCTCCTTGGTTGTGTTTAGCTCAGTGGGTAAATCCCTGCCCTGTAAATCAGGGCATTGTTGGTTTGATTCCTGCATGGCTGTTTTTACTCATCGCTATGTATCAGTCCTCAAAAAATTTTATTTGAAATTTATCTGTTTATTAAATTTATAACCACTGAATATGACTAGGCAATGCACACTCAGCAGCTTTTTTGAGTAATAGCTTGCATTTGGCTCAAAAAGTTGCAATTCCTGCCTTGTAGTCATGGCGTTTCTCATTTTTAAGTTCACAGGGGTAAGAATGACAGACCCTAGGAGTAACAGAAGTGTTCTGGGAATGGAATGACAGGCTCCGGAGTGGAATGACAGCCCCTGGGGGTAGCAGGAGTGTTGTGGAACTGGAATGACAGGCCCCAGAGTCGAATGACAGCCCCTGGGGGTAGCAGGAGTGTTGTGGAACTGGAATGACAGGCCCCAGAGTCGAATGACAGCCCCTGGGGGTAGCAGGAGTGTTGTGGAACTGGAATGACAGGCCCCAGAGTCGAATGACAGCCCCTGGGGGTAGCAGGAGTTTCTTTCAAAGCTTTTATGAATGCCTGCTTTTTTCAACTACTGCAGATGTAAACGAGTTGGGAAGCAGTTATTAGCACATAGTTAATATCCATGTTTTGGGATTTATTTTTTTTTACTCTGGTGAATAGCCCATTTATTCAAAGTCACACAATTATAACAACACATTTTTATACGTAGTATGTGGTTAAATACATAACAATGTGTGGAAATACTACTATTACTACTGCTATTTAATGTGATGCCCCTGGATCTTTATGATATCACCAGGCCATACTAACTGTGTATTTAGGATGATTGGACCTTTCTTTGCATCCCTTACAGTCAACTTAAGACCCCTTATAAGAAAATGGATCTACTCCACTCTCTTGAAAAGGAGTTTGGTAGCATTCTCTTTCCAACAGTGGCCAGTCAGCTGCCAGACAGAAGCCCACAAGCTGGGCCTGCAGCTTTCACATTTGACAGCTCCATGACACTTAGTAATCAGAGGCATTTTAGGGCTTTTAGGGTCAGGAAGATAAAACCAAGAATAGCAGCTGTCCTTGTTGTGATCCCTCTTGTTTGTTTGTTTTTTATTAAACACAACACATATATTGAAACTATAAATAAAGCATATAAAGCTGTGAATTTAAGATGAATAAGACCTGGTGGACCATCAAAACAAAAGAATCTGCTTATATTCATATCAAGTCCACATAATTCTCATCATTCGGTAAAATGTCATTTTCCATCAAATAATGAATAACAGGAGACCACAATTCAGTGCATGCTAGTTTCTGTTGATTTGATCTGTTCAGTTGTGTATTATTATTCAGTTTACCTAAAATATAAAAGTCCCACAACTTTCAGAGCCATTGATCTATCATCGGCATTTTCTTATCTTTCCATTTTGAGGCTAACAATGTTCTAGCTGCTGAAATTAGACTTGAGGTCAATTGGTTGAGTTTTAATTTTCCAGATGGCATTTTCCAATAATCTAATAGCAAAACCTCTGGCAGAAATGGAAGATCCATCCCTGTGATATTCTTGATGTGTAAGAGAATACCTCTCCAGAAGTCTTGTACTTGTTCACAAGTCCACCAACAGTAGAGAAAATCTGCTACACAGCTACATTCCTTTCAACATCTTGGAGAATTCTTTTTGTTGATACGATGCATTCTTGTAGGTGGTAAATACCATCTTGTCAGTAACTTAATATATTGGTATTTAAGATAATATATATTTGGATATATATATTTATTTAAAACATACTGCCTCCCATATACCTGGCCAATCCTCCTCCGAAATTCATTGTTGACAGTCTATCTGCCAAAGCTGTAGGTAAGAATAAGCTTTCAGCATTTCTAATCATAACAGAATATCATACAATCTAGAAAGTAGACCAGATGTATGCTCAGGTATATTTTTGAACAAAATTTCAAAGTCCATGAGAAGCCTTGAGATTGACTCTTTAACAGTTGAAGAAAGTGTCAAATGTCTAATTTGATGATACTGCCACTACAAAAGAGGCTGTTGCAAAATATCTTCTACATTCTGTTTTAATTTCAATAGTCCATTATCAAGTAGATCCATTAAACATAGATTTCTAGTTGATTTCCAGGTACAGCTTGGTGACAGAGAATTTGCAGGAGGGAACCATTTCTGGTTCTGAATCGAAGATAGTAAAGATCTCCCAGGAGATATCTTTTTCCGTCTTTTATCCCATATTGCAATCATGCTGTCTAGACATGGAGAAGAAAATTTCATTGAATTTCTATTCCTCTTATCAATTCAGAAAAAGTCAGCTAAGGAGTTAGCCGGAGACAAAGCATTTTCTATCTGCAGCCAGCCCACAACTGTGGATTGGGTCACTGTCAAGGAAGCTGCCTCATGATAGAGTCTTAAATCTGGGACGCCCATACTTCCACGTTCTCTGGGGTTACGAACCATCTTAAAATTAAGCCAAGACTTTTTGCTAGCCCATAAAAAATAATTCAGCTCTCATTGCCATACTTTCAATTGTGACTGAGGTATTTTAATTGGCAATGCCATAAATAAAAAAATGTATCTGGGAAGGATGAAACTTAACCAGATGGAATCTGTCTGGCCAAAAGAGATGCATGTTGTTCCATCTTTTCATGCTATTCCATACCTCTTCTTGGAGGCAATGGTAATTGACCTTCAATAGATCTTTCAAGTCACTTGGGATAAAAATTCCCAAGTGTCTCCATGCCTTCTCAGTCCATTAAAACCTAAATTTATTTTCAAGAGTTGCTTTTGCTTCAGAAATGAGATATATTGGATGGATATATTGGAAATAGCTCTGTTTCAGATGGGTTTACTCGCAATCCAGACAAACCACCAAATTTCTCTAGTATTGGAAGCAACATTTGCAAAGAGGATACAGGGTTACTTAAATAGAGAACGAGGTCATCTGCATATAAAGACATTTTATGGACTTGAGTACCAATTTTAATTCCCGAAATTAATGGATTTGTTCCTATAGTCTCTGCCAGGGTTTCATAAGCAAGGTTGAACAGCAGCGGGGACAAAGGGCATCCTTGCTGTATACCCCACTGCAGGGAGATCTTTGAAGAGTAACACCCATTAACTAACTTTAGCTGAGGGGGACTCATATATTGCCTGAAGTGCTTTCAAAAATTTTGGTGCAAAGCCCATTCTTTTCAAAACTGACCGTAGGAAAGCCACCTCCAAAGAATTGAAAGCCTTCTCCACATCCAATGCCAAAATGATACTGTCCATCTTAGATTTCTAACCAAAAGATATTATATCCAGAGAGCGCCTAATATTATCTACCATATTTCCCTTGGGGATGAATCCCACTTGGTCTGGACTGATCAAGTCAGAAAGCAAATGTCTTAGTCTGTCTGTTGGTTTGCAAAAATCTTAGCATCCACATAAATAAGAGAGATGGGCCTGTAAGATGACGGTGATGTAGCATCTTTATTATCTTTTGGGATTGTCGTGATGGTTGCCTCAGACCACGATTTAGGCATTGATCCATTATCCAGGAAGTTATTGCATATCTCTGTAAAGAGGTCAACAAGGTCATATGTAAACAGCTTATAAAATTCTGGGGGAAAGCCATGATTACCTGGAGCTTTATTGTTCTTTAACTGCTTAATCACCCTTCGTATCTCATCTGTGGAAATAGGCTCATCCATCCAAGTACATTGCTCAGGTGTTATATGTTTCACTACATCATGATTCTGCAGAAAGTTCTCAATTTCTTTGTCATCTGGGCATTTAGAAGTGTACAAATGCTTATAAAAGTCTGCCATAATCTGTGTAAGAGCCTTTGAGTTTGTATGGACATGTCCGTCATTGTCCTTTAGGGCAAAAGTATGTTTAGCACGTTTCCCCCCCCTTAACTCTCCATGTTAGTATTCGAAGAGTTTTAGACACCTTCTGCCATGTATCCTGTTTAAGGAAAAGTAATTTCTTCTTAATCTTTTGAGTATCCAAGGCTTCCAATACTCTTCTTTCAGCTAACAACTTAGAGTAGATTTTGGCATTATCAGTTCGTATTTTGGCATTATCAGTTCGTATATGTTCAGTTTCCAAATATCTTATTTTTTTCAAGTAGAGACTAAATTTTTGCTTCTCTATCCCTTTTCATCTGGCCTTGAAGTACCACCTTTAATGAATCCCATTTTATAATGGAAGAGACTTTGCACCCTCTATTATCATCTATATAATTTTGAATGCATGTAGTGACCTGCTCTTTTATGGAGTCCAACATTATAACTGATTTATTTAATGACCAAAGTTTGGTTGAGCTCAGACTGGCAGTTTGGCCCAATATTGGCATGTTTCACAAATGGATTAAAGGGGCTGGTTCACACAGCCACAGCTGTCAGGCGTTCCCCAACCTTATGCAACCTGTCCTATGATGATTCCCTACCGCATTAAAAAAGTACCAGGTGAAAGCAGTAGCAAAACCCTGGAGGGCATGTTGATCCTTCTCCCCAGAAGTGTGCATGCTAAAACCCACAAACAAGCCGCATTGCTGTGCCTATGCACCTATGCGCATAAGTGTGTGTCACCGGCATGAAAAACAGCCACTTACAGCCACGCCTCCACCAGGGGTGGGCCAACAGTGCAAATGCTCCCTTGTGCCTCCTTGCCAGTATGCTCCCACATCAGTAGGTGCAGTGCGACTGGGAATCTTTGGCACAACTTGGTATGGGTCTTTTTGCCCCACCTCCCTCATGCTTTATACTGCCAGTCTGTCCTCAGCCTTTGTCTTTTCTTGATGAGTCAAAGTTATTAAGATAACAATGAACTGGTGTATGATCGGTCCAAATTTTTTGTCCAGTTTTAGCCTGGGTCAGCCTACATGTCAGAGTATTAGAAAGAAGGATATAATTAATTCTAGAATTTGATCCATGTCATGGAGAAAAGAAGGTGTACTCTCATATAGATGGATTGCAGAGCTTCCAAGCGGCAGTAAGGTTATATTTTTTCAGCAATCATGCTAAGAAAAAATCTGTTTTTAAAGGTTTGGTCAATTTTTGTAATGGGTTGGACCAATCTAAGTTTTTGTCCATAATGAGATTTAAATCCCCTCTGATCATAACCTCTCCCTCTTGAAAATCTTCTAACTTTGACAAAGTAGACTCCAAAAATGGGAGCTGCTCCTTATTCGGTGCATATTTGAACCCCAGTGTGGTAAGGACTCCTTCTAAATATCCTTTGACAAAAATATAGTGTCCCTGTGGGTCCTTCATTTCTTCTTGCAAAATAAAACGAAGGGACTGAGTGAGCAAAATCGCCAAACCCTTAGATTTTGATGAACCAGCAGGTCTAAATTTTAGTAGATACTGTAAAGAGGGCAAAGTAGGATATTGGTCATTTTTTTTTTGATGCATTTCTTGGATAAAAAGAATACACAGGAGTACCTGTGTAGTAATTCTGGAATGCTTCATACAGTTATTAAGACCATGAACATTAAGCGTTGTTAATTTCATATTTAAAACCAAAATATCCAACAGAATGAACACCAATCTAACAACTAATCACTATAATAGATCAAAAGACTTGATAAGCACTAGTGCAAACCTAAAATGTTTGAAAGCCGATCAGGGGTTAATAGAAACAATTCATATCATTTGCTGTGGTATCCTATGCTACTATGATTTGCTGCCCAGAAACAGTATCTTAAGGGCTACTTAAAATTATGGGAAGGCTTGGGAAACCTCCCTGTTTCATTATATTAAATGAATGAAACTGCTTTATACTGAGTCAGACTCAGTCCATGTACAACTATATTGTCTACATTGAAGCTCTGTCTGCACAACACTATGGTGCAGCATACATAAGGGGACCAAGATGATGTATGCTGTCCCTGTCCCTCTCATAATGTGCATTCGAATATTTTTGGCTCAAAAGTATACCTGAAAAATGCCCCCCTCTACACACACACACACACACACACACACACTGAGGTATCCAGATCTTATCTGGGATTTTTCAGGGTCCCCCAAAATTCCAGAAATATCCAGGAGTCTCCAGGTATATCAGTGGTCACTGTTTTAAGGCTCCCAGGACTGTTTTCTTCAATTTTACAGTGTATCTGTGTCAGTGTCTTCTTGCCAAGTCTTGGTATTGGCTTGCCAGGGTGGTTTGGCTTGGATTCCTTGATTTGAAATTGGTTCTGTTGGTCTTGCAACATTGTCTCCTTTGTTTAAATAGGTTTGCATTGGATTCTCTAGTTTGTCATGGACTTGGATTCTCTGATTTGACTTTTGTTAGGCTTGCAACAGGGTTCCTTGTAGTTTGGCATAAATTCTCAGGACTGATGTTAGCATAGATTCTCTAGTTTGAAATTGATTGTATTAAATTTGGTCCTGTGGTTCTGGTGGGATTCCCTGATTCTGCATTGGTTCTGTTGGGCTTGTTGATTCTGTTTGAATTGGGAGGCTTTTGATCAGTGGTCTTTGCTGGACACCTTGATCCAATCTACTCGAAACTTGGGTAGTTTTGAGGGGACAGGCCATTTTCACTTCCTGGCAATTTTGGTACTCTTACCTTAACAAACAGCCCCTTCAGCTTCCCATAAATATGGCCCATAGGGAATAATGGATGCAAATACTATCTGAATCCGGGGGGGAGGATTAAAAATCTGGATACCAAACCAGTATTTGGCACCCAAATAACCAGGAATACTGATATTTTTTGACTCCATGGTATCTGGATTTCAAAAAAAAAAACCATACTTTCCCCCCCTTTTGTAATGCACATTCCTAGCATAGCCTATACACACTTGCCACAATGTGGGCATAATGCCTACATATGTGGAAACTGTACCCATGTAGTTCCAGTTCCATTATTAGAAACCTTGTTTAAACAAGCAAAATGATTTGCAGTTGAAACTTGGGGAACAACATTCGATGCCTCAAAGTAGTCCCCAATCTTAGCCTGCTTTGGTGTCGGGTCTATCAAATCCTTCTCAGGTTCCCTTCCCCTCTTCTGTGATTTTTGTGATTTCATGTTTATGGTAATTAGGTGGATAACAAGGCAATAACCACACCCGCAGAGAGCTGAGTAATCTCTCTGGCAGAGAGCCCATAAGCCAGAGTCAGATATATAGAAACAAGAAATAAAACATTCAAATTCTTCCTTTGCCTTATAAAATTCTTCAGCTAGGCAGCAAACAGCAATTAAAAAACTTTAAAGGTCTGGTATGTTTGGTCATAAGAAGAGTTGGACTACCTTGCTTGATTCTGGTCTGTTTCTACACATATGTTGTACATACAGGCTTAGCCCTACAGTAACGATCCCAAAAATCTAAAACAGTGCCTGATAAATGTAAAATCAGTGGCAGCATCACTACAGATGTGGGTTAGGATGCTCTTGTCAGCATGAAATGTGTAAAGCAGTAACCATGGACTGGGTTGCCTACCCCAATCTACTTTATGGTAATTTAACTGAACAATACTGTTCTACAATAATATGTATTCTTTGTATTCTAATAAGGGAAGGACCAGGGTGCCTATTTAATACAAAGTATGGAACAAGCATTTATTTAGACAGTTGAAACTGATGACTTTGAACTAGCCTACTTGCCTATAAGACTGTGAGGATGTCTGAATTAAGGAACTGTGACCCATTCTGAGGCACAGGCTGGCTATAAATCTAAATCAACAAGCAATTCAGATGTGGTTAGGCAACTTTTAAGGCAGGTTGGTATAATTCTGACTATTCACTGCCCCCTTCCCAGAATTAATGTCTGTATTCTGTGGCCAAAACAAGTGTGCATCCTGTTCTGCTAGTAGGAACTAGGAACAGCTGCTTTTAGGCTTTTGCTAGAAGAGCTGTTTGTCGTGTGTCTGGATGTCTCAATAAAAGGCAGGGGGACCCTCACTGTCCACTGACAGCTTTTTTATTTTAAGGGGAAAATAACTAACTGTACTACAATTCCACACATAGCTGCCACATTCTACCAGTGAAGCTGTGTTTTTACAGCAAAGGGTAAATATTCCAGCATCTGGGTAATCAAGAATTTGATTCAGAATGATAATGTGAAAATAGATGTCACCTACTAGTTATTTAGGCAATAAATAATCACAATATGAACAGAACACGCATTAACCTCAGACCAGTTACTAATCCGACTGAAATTTCCTCCAATTTCCAGGCATAAACCAATTAGGCCAGTTTGGGCCATTTTTCAGGTGGTGCCATGATGTCTGCAGATGCAGTTTGCATTCAGTTTCCACTTCCCTGGGCTGTCTTTATTTCCCCAGGATGGTGAAAGGAAGGGTAGGAAAGTGAAGAGGCAGGGTGACTGACTGGAACTTTGTGTCTGACTGGAACCTCATCCAACCAAAACTGCTAGCCCATGTTTGGGCCAATAGTCCTACCAGTCATTCTTGACTGGTATGTCTGTCCCACTGGCTAAAGGAGGCATCACACTGTGTATAACCGGAGCCAGTAGTGGGCATGAGTCTGAAGACAGAAGTAAAGAAATGTAAAGATGGAAGACATTTAGCTGGGAGGAGACAGAGAAAGAAGTTTTACCACTAGGACTAATTGTGGGCCCAAGGTCTAGGTAGAGCATGGGGTGGCAAGGCACAGAAGGAACTGCCAAGACACCAGCAAGTTTGGAAAGAACAGGCCCCAGCTTTATTGAATACATCGCAGGAGCATTGGTGCAGCAGCATGGGGATGGATCCAGCATCTGCCACATGCAGCCCACCTGCTGGGGTGTGTGTGTGAAACCATGGAGTGGCAAATCCCAGGATCCATGTGGGGCCCAGCTGCTGCATGGCTCCTTTGCTGCCAGGCATGCACTGAAAGCTCCACCAAGACCCCTTAAGGGAGTCCCCAGAATGGGGGAGGTGGGCATTCAGGCACAGCCTCCCCCCAGAAAGGATCCATCCTAATGCCCAAACCACCCATACAGCTGTGAAGAAAAGGGCAGCAAACATTATAAAGCAAAACACAACCTGTAACAACTGAGAACACATGGAGGGTGGGAGGGAAAGCCATGACCAACTGGGCAGCAGTCCCTGCAGCAGAGGAGGAGGAGAGTGAGGAAAAGGAGAAGAGACACCTTGTGAGGTAGGTGGGGCTGAGAATGTTCTGAGACAACCATGACTGACCCAAGGTTACCCAGCTAGTTTCATGTGGAGAAGTGAAGAATCAAACCCACGTCTCCAGATTAGAGTCTGGAGATTACTCATGGCAGATTACAAATATTAACGACTACACCAAGCTGGCTACCAGAGGAGGGTTGGGCAGAAGTGATGACTTAGTCTCTGGGTCCAGCTCTACCACTCCCTCAGCTAGCCCCTGGGAGGTATTGTTAGCCATCCCATGGCTTCCCTGTGGACTTGCCCTCCCTCAGCTTGATCCCCCCCCAAGTCCTGGGCCACAAAGGTGGCTATGGGTGAGACCATCCTAAAACTTCCAACCACAAGATGGAAGACCATCACTTGCCCCATGCCTTCAGGGAAAGAACAGAATTTGCTTGTGTTCTCTATAAGTCAGGAATGGCTGGAAGGGGGCGTTCTGAGAGCCAAAGGTCAGGCTAGCTGTGCTGCATTCTCCCTATACCAATAATGTATGTGATTTACATAGTTGACACTAAAATCAGGCTGTACATTTTACACACATACAGGGGCAAGCAACACAGGAAGGACCAGATCTATTTAAATTTAATTAATTAATTCAATTTCTCACTGAGACTCATGGCAGATTACAAATATGCTAAGAACTGTTATGCAATCAGCAAAGTGGAATACAAACTATTATCAAACAATTCACTCAATCAGGAAAGATTCTTGAGATAAATAATGCAGTGTGGCTGGGATTTGAAAAAAACAGCACAAGGAAACACAACACTGTTTAAAACAACAGTTGGGTGCAAATAACACTAGAAAGTACAATGTTTTCTATTCAGGGGACATTTCATAGAAAAAGAAGTCCAGGAGCTCATTAGCATAACTCATTAGCATAGCTTATTTGCATATGCCACATCCCCTGGCATCTTTCTTCCCTTCACCTCCACGTGGGGCGAAAAGGGGGGGGGAGATCTCAGCCACTTCTGCTTGACAGAGGGGCCAGCGTGCCAGCCCCTCTGACAGGCAGAAGAGCCTAGGTTCCATTCCTTTCCCCCACTCCCTTCCCTTCACTTCCAAGCGGAGCAAAGGAAAGGGGAGGGGAAGGATCTCAGGTGCTTCTGCCTGACAGAAGCAAGCCAGGGAAGGTGGCAGGCAGGCTAGGGAAGGTGGGGGCTTGCCCACTTTGGCAGGTGGGCCAGGGAAGGCACAGGGAGGCATATGAATGCCTCCCCGCTGCTTGCAGGGCCTTCCCCCATTTGCCCGCCTAGGCAGGCATGTCAGGAAAAGAAGGGGGGCTCTCCAGGCCTTCCCCGGCTCACCCACTTCAGCAGGTGGGCCGGGGAAAACACGGGGAGGCATTCAAATGCCTCCCCGCTTCCTGCAGGGCCTTCCCCAGCAAGCCCTCCACAGTGGACGGGCTAGGGAAGGCAGGGGAGGAGCTTCTTACTGCCAGAATGCCGTCCTGGCTTCTTCCAGCTGCAAATGACCCCTGTCTATAATAAAAAAATAATATTCGAGCATGTAAACATTTTCAGGCTTAGATGCCTGAAAAACTGTGCATAGACCAGTTTTTTAAACTGTGTTGTTCGAAATCCTCATGTTCTCCAGAAAACTTTGAACAAATAACCCATCAAATGCAAGTTGAGGGCTTTTGTTGTTTAGAATATCTATATGCCATTTCTCTCCTGGAACACAGGACTCATAAACAATCTAACACAACCACTCAGAGTCCAAATCCAAAGACATCCATTACTCCCACCCCAATTTTTACAAAATTTAGACAGATACCTGGTCTCTTCTTGATCTCAAAAACCTGTTTCAACAACAGTAAAAAAAAAAAACCCCTCTAGAGAAGCAACTGATCTGGGAGGGGGAATACTCTAGTGGTCAAAAATCAGAAAAGCTGGCAATGTGCTGGCCAAGATAGCAATGTGCTGACCAAGATCTTATGATTGGGGGAGGAGCTCTGCTGGCAGAGTTAGGAGCTGACAAAAGCCTTTTATCCTCAAAGCTTTTTGCCACTGCATATTCAACTGATGTGAATGTGGCTTCCACCAGCGATTGTGAATCAGTCACAGACTTATCGGGTTCATTTGTGCATCTTAAACAAGAATCTAAACTCTAGCCTTATAAAACATGTGTGTCTCCATACATTTTATTCCTATTACATTTTAAAATAGCACTTATTTAAACAGCAATATTTAAAAAGCTGTTTTGTTCAGTTGTTAAATATTAAAACAGTTCTGTACACTCTCAACCCCTAGAACTGCTTAATTTGAACAGGAACCTAAGCAGTTCTGTAGTTAAACCTACCCCAGCCACATTTAATAGTAACCTGCTTTGTCTTTTTTTCCTTTCAGTTTGCAGGCAACCAATGCCACTTATATCTGGGAAACATGCTCTCTGGGCTGGTGCCACAGTGTCAGAAAAATCTCTTGCTAAGCAAAACAAGCTCTGCCAAAACCTTAAGTACCTGCTATTAACTCTCTATCAGGTTTGAAGGCACCCATTATTTTGCAAAAAGTGACACCTCCCAAAGGATTGGGCTAAATTCATCTCTATTTGACCCGGTGTGTCAATTAACTTAATAGCTTCACAAGTTAAGCCAACTTTTCCTTTTTCCTTTGCACTGCAGTGGTTTTTAACTCATACATGGAAGATTTCCTTCTAGCTGAAATAAGGTTGCAAAAGAATTACTGTTTATAAAGGAAAGATGCACAGAAAAGCCAAGAAAACAAACATTCACAATTACATGGTATATAAAATGTTATGTATTGAGCCTGAACTGTACTTGCAAAAGGACTAAGCTTGGGGATGCATAACAATAGCTTGCTAGGATCCTATAATGGACCAGCAGGGTGACATTGATCCTAGAGTAACCCAGTTGGGAGACAATGTAGTATAAATAGCCTATAGTTGGGAGTGGGGTGTGTTTTGGGTGTGACCTTTTTCAGGCATAAATACCCGGCTTCGGCCAGGGGTTTCTTTCTCTTGCTGAATCACTATTAAACTATGAGCTGATCACTTGTGACAAAGGTGGGATCCTGATAAGCGAGCTGGCTTCAACCAGCACAGCAGTGCACACCAAACCCCTGAGCACCAAGCATCGTACCACTCCAAAGACAATGGCTGCCACTCCGTAATCCTGCCGGAATTGTACCCCAGTCACCCAGAAAACTGGGAATCCTGGGTGGAACGCCTAGCCTATTTTGTGGAATTCCAAGGCATTGATGATGCCGTGAAAAAGAAGGCTTTCCTGATCAACCCCTGCGGAATCGATACTCTGGAGCTGGCCCAGAGCCTCAGCATGCGAACCAGGCATGGACAGCGAAATTGAGGACTGTGTAAAGCGCTGCCAGCCATGCCAAGAGTCCCAGCCGGATCCCCCCAGGGCCCTAGTACATCAGTGGGAGTCCTCCCAGCTTCATCTCAACTTTGTGGGGCCCTTCCAGGGACTGATCTTCTTCATAGCGTTGGACTCATATACCAAATGGCTGGAAGTGGTACTGGTCCCCTCCACCTCGTCCCGGGCTGCCATTCATGTCCTCTTGCGGATCTTTAGCACCCATGGCATACCTGATACCGTCATAACGGACAACGGGACAGCCTTCACCTCAGCCGAGTTCCAGGAGTGCATGGGCTACTATGCCATTTGGCACATCTGCTCAGATCCCTTCCACCCCGCAACCAATGGACAGGCAGAGTGGATGGTGAGGACAACAAAGGAGTCCCTCCATCGGATCGTCCAAGGAGACTGGGACCACCAACTAGCAGCCTTCCTCTTCGGCCACTGAATAACCCTGAATGCCACCACCGGCTGCAGCCCCGCAGAACTCCTCATGGGCCAATGCCTCACAACCCAGCTAGACCACCTACACCCAGACCGCGCTCCGGAATACAGCCCGGCCCCCGAGAGTCAAACAGCGCCCCATGGATTCTTCCCCAGCAACCCCATCTATGCCTGGAATTTTGCCATAGGCCCAGCATGGGTTCCTGCAAGGGTTGTCGGAGTAACAGGGCCCCTCTCATACAAGGTTTCTACAGAAGACAGTCAGCTGCTCCAGAGGCACATTGACCAGCTCCACCACTGGCTCCTTCCAGCAGTGTTGAGTCTGCCCGCAACACTCCTGGAGGACAGCGAGGGGGAGCTGCCAAGCCCCCTGGAACCAGAGGCTGAGAGGGACTTGCCTACAGCCAGCGAGCAACCAATAGCCAGTGGGCAACCAATAGCCAGTGAGCAGCCATCTGAAAGTGCAGGCAGAGCACCAGAGTCAGCTGTCACAGGCAGCCCCGAGATATCACCTACGCCGCCACCGTCTGCCAGTTCCCCAGCGGGACCATCTAACTCTGTCCCAGTGACCTTGCCCCTGTCATCAGAACCACGCCGCTTGAACTGTAAGTGATGCAGGCCAATCTACTTAAAGGACTTTGTCAGTTGAAGAGGCTCTGAACTTTGGGGGGAGGGGTGTTATGTATTGAGCCTGAACTGTAATTGCAAAAGGACTTAGCTTGGGGATGCATAACAATAGCTTTCTAGGATCCTAGAATGGAGCAGCAGGGTGACAGGGATCCTAGAATAACCCAATTGGGAAACAATGTAGTATAAATAGTCTATAGTTGGGAGTGGGGTGTGTTTTGGGTATGACCTTTTTCAGGCATAAATACTCGGCTTCGGCCAGGGGTTTCTCAGTCTTCTTTCTCTTGCTGAATCACTATTAAACTATGAGCTGATCACTTGATCGCATCAGAACCCAGTATATTTCATAAAACCTATGGGGAAGCAATATATTTAAGCTGTATTAAATACATTTTATTGTATAGTTCTACACTAATGTGGATCAAGATGACACCAGCTTTTGAAGCTGATAAAAATATACTCCTGAATGCTAAGGAAGTTGGTGTGCAAATCAAGTAATTAAAACCTTTTCCAGCAAAATAAATGTTAGATGTACTGTTGCCAACCTTCAGGTGGGACCTGGAGATTTGCCAGAATTACAACTGATCTGCCAACTGCTTGTATCAGTTCCCCTGTAGAAAACGAATGCTCTGGAGAGTGGTCACTATGGCATTATATCCCACACAAGTGTCTCCCCAAACTGCACCCTACCCAGGCTCCATTCCTGTAACAGGACACCTTCAGCAGCCTGGCCAGAAGAAACTGCCAGGCCGGAAGTGACAGCCTGCCACTGATAGGAAAGTGAGGCACAACCTGCTAGTCAGGGGCCTTAAAAGTGTTTGGTTAGCCCTGGCCTGGATAGCCCAGGCAAGCCTGAGCTTATCAGATCTCAAGAGCTAAGCAGGGTCAACTGTGGTTAGTACTTGGATGGGAGACCTCCTTGGAATACCATGTCGGAAGGATGGAGGCAGGCTTTATTCAGCCATCTCTCTAAATATCCTCCAGGCCCCCAGTGGGGGTCAGTCACCAGAGGTCAATGTGACTTCCAAGTGCAGACACACACACACACACACACAAATACCTAAAAATACCCCAAAAAATGTGTTGGGTTAAATGACAGAAACTTTGCACAGTATCTCCAGTTCTTCACATTTCCCAGTTAATGGGAAAATGCTGTTCAAACAAATTACAAAGAAGATCTGATACCAATGGTAACAAGAAAAAGAAAATTTACTTACAAAAATAGAAGCACATCTTACATGACATATTCATGTAGGTACATTTAACTTATTGTGAACAGATTAACTTCAAAAAAATTAACTTGCTACAGCTCCAAGCTCGGGTAAGAGAGAGAAGAAGAGAGGTCCTATGTAAAATGAAACAGAAGGCAAGCAGTGGCCAAAGAGACTCAAGAACTGACCAATGAGAGGGTTGGGGCCAACAGCCAAGTGTACTTGAGTGAAAGAATTCTCTTAACTCTTTAGAATTCTCTTAACCCTTTCCCTCCCAGATCATCTTGCATGCAGAGTTACAATATCCAACAAAAAAACCTGGCAGCCAGGCAAAGAAGGGATCCAAAGCCCAAAAAAACAGATGTGGTGCTGGGAGAGTGAGCAAGAATCCCTGGTGGGGCCAGTGGCTGGGGTGGAAGGCCGGCAGAATTGAGGGGCACCAGCAGAGTTGGCCCTAGGGCTAGGAAGGACCTCAGAACAAGGCGGGACTGAAGAGGAAGAAGGGCCCGGGAGTGAGCATCAGGTTTGAGTGCCAGGGAAGAAAAGGAAGGTCCAGGTACCGGAGGCCCTGGGACAGTGTGGATGTTTAGGGTCTGGCCAAGAAACTCCTGGATTACGGGGAATTAAAAAATGGACAAGGAGCTGGAGCAAGGGAATGGACTGCTTGTCTTGGGAAGCCATTCATTACAGAATTATATTGAACAAAATTGTCAAAACAATGCTTACCAAAAGGAAACATAAAATAAGGAAAGTTATGATATTTTTCCCTCTGTCAAAAGTTTACTCTTGTATGAGAGTGGATTAGGAGGCAGGTAGTATAATCTTAAAGTAACCAGATTCATTTTCCCCATCTTTTAGTTACATTCTTGAATCTATGGTTCTTTTCCCCCCTGAGATGATATTTAAAGTGCAATCCTAAACAGTGTCTTGAAGTCATTATGCTTAGAAGGGTATAACTCTGCTCAAGATGGCAGGGTTGGCCTCCCTTTTATTTTGGAATAGAGCCAAAATAACTCCCCTCCCTCAATCCATGAGGATCTGCTCTTGGAATTCCTAGCAAGCCCCAAACAATTAACTAATTTAAATACCATCAGATCACACACACCCCTCACCTTTTGGTTTTCTTTGTCCAGAAGGCGATCAAGGAAATCCCTGTGTATACGCATAAGACAAAATACAGTGCATGTGTGTGTACATAGGTGTAAACATGTTTGTTGCATTTCTTTAAACCCATTTAGGAAAAATGTCCTGTTAAACTGATTCTCTCATACATGCTTGTGTAAGCATCCACTGATAATTTTGCCTGTCGAGCACCATTGAAAACAAATGGGAGTTATACAAAGATAGAGGCTGTCAAAATTGAATTCATTTCTGTGCACATCAGAATGCACTGGTGCACTGTGTCCCTCTCCTTTTTGCACCCAGATTAGTATTTCCCACAATGGGATCTAACTTTGAGAACAGAAATGTACAGAAGGTGGCAATAGAAAATTCTCTTTCAAAAGTGCAGTACTGCACCGAGCAAATTCATTTTTATAGTTCATAAAGTGCTGGCTTGAAACTCGCATATTGCTTCATTGCACTCGAAATGCCTATATGCAGGTGGCTCTACATTTTTAAAACATCATGGCTCCCTACTCATCAAATGTTTAATTGTTACTTGAGTGGTATAGATGTATTATTGGCAAACATGGTGGATATTTAATGACAGTGTTAAGAACAAGAGTATTGCCATGCTGGGAAGACCAATTATTGATTCATCTGATATTCTGTCAATCAGCAGTTAAGCCTGACCATTCTTCAGTGAATATATTTGTTGTAAAGAAGGAATTTTCAGGAGGGCTAAAAGCCCTTCCACCAAGATTGTGCCTATTTACTGGCATTTGACATTGTCTATTGGCTGCCATTCTTGTTTGTTTTTTTAAGTCTAATATAGTGATGTCACAAAGCCAGTCAAATGTATGTAGTGACGTTGTCATGGACAATGCCTATTCATTTGTCTTCACTGACATCATCACAAAGCCGAATCTGACTGGCAATGTGACTGCAACTAAGAAGAGAAGGAAGTGTAGCTTAAATTGGCACTGAAGCTGCAGTCAATCAGGGACATGAAGAGGCTCACAGTAAGTGAGTCATTGCACTGGCTTTTTGGTGGATGGGGAAAGGTGAGGCTGGGGGGAAAGGGATCTGGTTACTTTAAGATTATACTACCTGCCTCCTAATCCACTCTCATACAAGAGTAAACTTTTGACAGAGGGAAAAATATCATAACTTTCCTTATTTTATGTTTCCTTTTGGTAAGCATTGTTTTGACAATTTTGTTCAATATAACTTTCTGTAATGAATGGCTCTAATTTCAAGTAAAGCTTTTTAATTTGGTATTTACTGTGATTAGTTATTGTGACCCACATAGAAGTCTAGCTGTGTCCATGCATACCTAGGTTCATGGAAGGCAGGTAGGAAAGTTGTGCAATTTCCCATGTGGAAAAAAAACTTTAAAGAGGCAAAAAATGGTTTCATTTCCAGAGGGATGAAACTGGCATCTCTTGATAAGTTTCTAGTGGTGGCATATACTAAACTAGCAGAAAAGCGTGTTGTGAAACCGATACAACGGGATCTAGAAAGATGTGGTCTGTAACGAACGCATAGGCTGGATGGTGGTAAGGTAAACAGTGGTGGGTGAGGGTGGGAGGGGGGTGGGGGAACGGCGGCGGCAGCCGGAGGCCTCTGCATCCCATTGCCGGCCCTGGAGTGAGTGGTTAAGAGAATTCTTTCACTCAAGTACACTTGGCTGTTGGCCCCAACCCTCTCATTGGTCAGTTCTTGAGTCTCTTTGGCCACTGCTTGCCTTCTGTTTCATTTTACATAGGACCTCTCTTCTTCTCTCTCTTACCCGAGCTTGGAGCTGTAGCAAGTTAATTTTTTTGAAGTTAATCTGTTCACAATAAGTTAAATGTACCTACATGAATATGTCATGTAAGATGTGCTTCTATTTTTGTAAGTAAATTTTCTTTTTCTTGTTACCATTGGTATCAGATCTTCTTTGTAATTTGTTTGAACAGCATTTTCCCATTAACTGGGAAATGTGAAGAACTGGAGATACTGTGCAAAGTTTCTGTCATTTAACCCAACACATTTTTTGGGGTATTTTTAGGTATTTGTGTGTGTGTGTGTGTGTGTGTGTCTGCACTTGGAAGTCACATTGACCTCTGGTGACTGACCCCCACTGGGGGCCTGGAGGATATTTAGAGAGATGGCTGAATAAAGCCTGCCTCCATCCTTCCGACATGGTATTCCAAGGAGGTCTCCCATCCAAGTACTAACCACAGTTGACCCTGCTTAGCTCTTGAGATCTGATAAGCTCAGGCTTGCCTGGGCTATCCAGGCCAGGGCTAACCAAACACTTTTAAGGCCCCTGACTAGCAGGTTGTGCCTCACTTTCCTATCAGTGGCAGGCTGTCACTTCCGGCCTGGCAGTTTCTTCTGGCCAGGCTGCTGAAGGTGTCCTGTTACAGGAATGGAGCCTGGGTAGGGTGCAGTTTGGGGAGACACTTGTGTGGGATATAATGCCATAGTGACCACTCTCCAGAGCATTCGTTTTCTACAGGGGAACTGATACAAGCAGTTGGCAGATCAGTTGTAATTCTGGCAAATCTCCAGGTCCCACCTGAAGGTTGGCAACAGTACATCTAACATTTATTTTGCTGGAAAAGGTTTTAATTACTTGATTTGCACACCAACTTCCTTAGCATTCAGGAGTATATTTTTATCAGCTTCAAAAGCTGGTGTCATCTTGATCCACATTAGTGTAGAACTATACAATAAAATGTATTTAATACAGCTTAAATATATTGCTTCCCCATAGGTTTTATGAAATATACTGGGTTCTGATGCGATCAAGTGATCAGCTCATAGTTTAATAGTGATTCAGCAAGAGAAAGAAGACTGAGAAACCCCTGGCCGAAGCCGAGTATTTATGCCTGAAAAAGGTCATACCCAAAACACACCCCACTCCCAACTATAGACTATTTATACTACATTGTTTCCCAATTGGGTTATTCTAGGATCCCTGTCACCCTGCTGCTCCATTCTAGGATCCTAGAAAGCTATTGTTATGCATCCCCAAGCTAAGTCCTTTTGCAATTACAGTTCAGGCTCAATACATAACACCCCTCCCCCCAAAGTTCAGAGCCTCTTCAACTGACAAAGTCCTTTAAGTAGATTGGCCTGCATCACTTACAGTTCAAGCGGCGTGGTTCTGATGACAGGGGCAAGGTCACTGGGACAGAGTTAGATGGTCCCGCTGGGGAACTGGCAGACGGTGGCGGCGTAGGTGATATCTCGGGGCTGCCTGTGACAGCTGACTCTGGTGCTCTGCCT
>NW_015168046.1:326451-343888 GCF_001447785.1 Gekko japonicus
CAATAGTTCCCCAGGAGCCCCATCGTAAATTAGCACCAAAGCTTTAAGATCTCTCCAGCTGTCACCTGGAGACTGGCAACAGCTTGTCTGGAGTGTGGGCAGTATGGCATTGTATCTGTCTGAGGTCCCCCTCTTCCTCCTCCTCCTCAGATCCCACCCTCAGCAGGCTTCATCCCTAAAATATCCTGGAAGTTTCCAACCTGGAGTTGGCAACCCTATGTCCTTTCCTGGCAACCATCAGCCAACCTTTATCTGCCTGTCTGTCTTAAGTTTTACAGCCCCCCCCCACAGCCTCTGCCTAGGGAGCAGCTGACATCATTCTCCTCTCCCCTATGAGGTATGTTATGCAACTGAAAATTCCAACTGCCTTGCGGGGGGGTGAGTTTGAGGTGTGGAATAGAGTGAGGTCCAATCAGCTTCCACATGCAAATGACCTTGGAACGCTGGGCGGGACTGCACAAAGCAGCCAGTCAACCCAGCCAGTGTCTTCTGAGTGGCAGTTCTTCCGGCCTAACACTAAAGAGGCCAAATTTAGAATGGTGCGAAATAGAACGTTGCTATTCAATTATTATAAGGGAGAGATTATTGTTGTTTCTGTTGGGGTTGCTTGAACAAGGTTAGCAAAGTGAATTCCCCACTGAGGTCTAGTGACTTCAGACCTGAGCCAGCTATTTAAATTTCACATCTGATAGAACAGAATTTCTAGTCAAACCCATTCTGTCACAAATGCTAAGGACAATACAGCTTTTGTCAGCAAATAGCTTTGAGAAATACCTTTGAGAAGGACAGTAAATACATTTGAGAAGAACTGTAGGAGAGGCAAATATACTCTATAAACCTTGTGTGCACCCCCATTTCACTTCTGGTTGATAAATGAATGTAGTAGATGGCACCCCTTAAATGGCCAAGTCCTGATTCTTACGATCCTTTTTATACCTCTTATGTAGTATAATGGTCCAACACAACATTAATGGTAAGCATTAACTCCATATACACAGGTTGTATTTCTCTTTTCCTTTCCCCTGTTTATAAACACTGACCTCAGTTTTTTGCAGTAATCTAAAATGTATCTTCAATAATTAGATTATGATTTATCAAAAGCAAGTTACTGACATAGCCAGTCCATTAAAAAAGCATCCTGAACCATTTTAGGTAATGACACAACATGTTTCAAATCACATAAATGCACATTTGTGCTGAAAGACTTACACCCATTGACTCCATAATTAATTAAATATACTCTACAAACCTTCCTAGGATGATTCAGCTGATGATGATACTGTGGTGTATTCAGAAAGGCTTACGTGATTCGCCTCAGGACTCTCCATGTTAAGCTTCGATCCAGAGGAAGGCTCCTCCAAGCTAACTTACTATTAGTCGCTCCACAACAGCGACCAATCAGAACTGTGCCAATTCCCTGCGAGGGAAGAACTCTCATTGGTCGTTATCCGCACAACCACAGTGATTGTTTATTGTAAATAGGCATGGCTACATTAGCCCAGGAGTGTTTAAAAGGTGCCTAGCTCCCAATGTTAATCTGTTCTGGTTATGACTTATTCAAGCACTTGTTCGTACTCTTTTGCTGAAATCACTCTCCTACAATTTGTTAGCAGCGATCTAACAATTGGCGATGAGGATGGGATATTAGTGCAGGTAGGCAGCCCCGCTTAACAATCCCACGACGGACAAGGATGAGCACGGCACCGTGGCCACTCCAGCAGAAGCACCACCAGCACCGGTGGGAGAACCTGCCAGGATGGCCAATAGCCAGATGTTTGAGGCATTCGAACCCATGATGGAAGATTGGGATGCATACCTTGCCCAGTTTGAGTTTCACTTAGAGGCCAACAACATCGAAGCGGAGGTGAAGAAACAAGCCAGCCTGCTGAGGTCCTGTGGAAAGAGCGTATTTGACATCGCCCGATCGTTGGTCACACCGACCAACATCAAGACAGTGTCGTTGCAGGAGCTCACAAAAAAGCTGAAGGCCCACTTTTCCCTGCAGCCGCCGGAGATCGCCTGCTGGCATGCTTTTTACAAACGGAGCCAGGCAGCCGGTGAGTCCATCGCAGAGTTTGTGGCATCCCTACGGAAGGCAGCTCGGCCATGTATTTTACCAACATCGAGGAGGCCCTCAGAGACTGACTGGTGTGTGGCCTTCACGATGAAAGGCTGCAGCAGCGTTTATTTGCGTGCACAACCTTGACCTGGGCTGTGGCTTACGAGGAAGCTGTCACGGCGGAGGCGGCTGAGAAATCAACGAAAGAGGTCCGGCAGCGACCAGCATTACCGGAGCAGCACATCAATTACCAGGGTCCTGACAGCGAGAGTGCTGATGCGGAGGATGACATCAACGCAGTAAAGGCGGGAGCGGACAAGCGGACCCTACTGAAGCCTGCAGTGAGCAAGTCGTGTTTCGGATGTGGCGGGAACCACCACCGCGACCAGTGCTGGGCAAAAGATGTCGAGTGCTGAGTATGTGGGTGGCAAGGCCACTTGGCCAGAGTCTGCAGGTCAGCGCGCAAGACTTCATCACCCCCCAACCGGAGGAAACAGCGATTCCAAGCAACCGAGGCCAACTGCCAGATGACATCAAACCGGACAAGCGCATCGACCGTCTTTCACACCAGTTGTCAGGAAAAGATCTCCATCACCCCTCTCATCGATGGCATGCCCTGCAACATGGAGGTCGATTTGGGATCATCGGTCACCGTGATTTCTTCGACAACGTGGCAGTGGCTGTTCCCTACCTGGAGTCAGCGGCGGCTCAAGCCTGCGGACACAAGGTTGTCCAACTTTCAAGGAAAGAGAATTCCTTTGGCAGGGAGGGATACTGTTAATGTTGAGTTCAAGGGGAAATGTGTTACCTTATCGTTGCTGGTTGCTGAAGGGGACCGGGTCAACCTACTGGGGTTAGACTGGTTCGAGCCACTAGGCATTGGAATTTATGGAATCAACAAGCTGTGTGAAAATAAATCGGATATGTTGTACAATGAGTTCCCTGAGGTGTTTGGGGATGGATTGGGATGGTACAATGGGGCCCCTATTTCATTTGAATTGGATCAGTCTGTAACACCGATATGGTTAAAGTATCGGAAGGTGCCTCTCGCATTAAAACCACGAATCGAAATGGAGCTTGACAAGCTCATAGAACAAGGGATTTTGGAACCTGTGCCCTTTAGTAAATGGGAAACCCCCATAGTGACACCGGTTAAACTGGACGGGTCTGTGCGAATATGCACAAATTATAAGTGTACTCTAAACAGAACCTTGCAGCAGCCCTCATACCCGGTTCCGGTAATAAGTCACATTCTGGCTTCTTTAAGGGGAGGGAAGGTTTTTGCTAAGCTTGACTTAGCTCAAGCCTATCAGCAGCTGCCAGTGAAACAGAAGGCAGCTAAAGCACAGACAATAGTGATGCACAGAGGAGCTTTTAAAGTAAACTGGCTCCAATTCAGAGTCAACGTGACCCCAGAGATTTTTCAGGAGTTAATGGAATGTTTGTTAAGAGGGGTACCTGGAACAGTGCCATACTTTGATGATGTTTTGATCATTGGAGGGTCTGAAAAATAACTATTAGACCGGGGAAAAGAAGTATTGAACCGTTTCCAGGGTGCCGGCCTGAAAGTGAAATGGTCCAAGTGTACACTGGGTGTTAACAGTGTTGAGTTTTTGGGGTTTCACATCGATGAGAAGGGAGTACACCCCACAGACGCAAAGGTGGCGGCTATTCAGAATGCCCCCAGGCCAGTTAGTAAAAAGGAGCTCCAGTCATTTTTAGGGTTGCTCAATTTTTACCATGCGTTTTTACCACATAAGGCATCAGTGGCAGCACCCTTGCGTGCACTTTTACATAAAGACACAAAATGGAAGTGGGGGCAAGCAGAGAAAAAGGCTTTTATAGGAGTAAAGGAGCTGTTGGTGTCAAATTATGTGTTAACTCACTACGATGAGCAAAAGCTCCTGGTTTTAGCTGCAGATGCTTCACCTTTTGGAGTAGGCGCCATATTAAGCCATTTGATGCCTGATGGAAGCGAAGCACCTATCGCTTTTTACTCAAGGTCTCTATCTGCGGCAGAACGGAACTATGCCCAGATAGATAAAGAAGGTATGGCATTGGTAGCGGTTGTCAAAAAGTTCCATGATTTTATTTTTGGTAGGAAATTTGTGTTGGTCACAGACCACAAGCTGCTACTGGGAATTTTTGCACCCAATAAGCAAATGCCTAACATTTTGTCCCCAAGGATGCTTAGGTGGGTGATTTTTTTACAAGCATATGATTTTGACCTTGAACACCGGCCTGGAAAGGCGATTGGGCATGCGGATGCACTCAGCCACTGCTCTCTGCCTGTCCATGGGACAGACCCTGCCCCAACGTGTGATGTTCTAGCGATTGACGAGCTCCCTCTGGCACCAGTCTTCTCTAAGGACATTGTGGTGCTGACAACTAAGGACAGCGTGTTATCCCGTGTCCTAAACTGGGTTTGGAGGGGGTGGCCAGTAGGAAGCCTGGAGCCTGAGTTCAAGCCTTACCGAGCGCGCCAAAAAGAATTGTCAATTTCGAAGGGGTGTGTATTATGGGGGAACCGGGTGGTGGTTCCCGACAAGCTCCAGGAAAGAGTTGTGTTGGACTCCCTGCATGAGGGACACCAGGGATGGTACACATGAAAGCACTAGCGAGGGGATACGTATGGTGGCCAGGGCTAGACGCCAAAATTAAAGAGTGGGTACGGGTGTCCATGCCATGCCAACAGGCCAGACCCGAGCCTCCACAGGCTTCCCCTCAGAAGTGGGAATCTACGGGCAAGCCGTGGTCTAGGCTGCATATAGATTTCACGGGGCCCGTGCAAGGACAAATGTTTTTAATCATTGTTGATGCAGTGTCAAAATGGTTAGAAGTAGTGCATATGCACTCGACCACGTCAGTAGCGGTCATACATGCACTACGCTGGCTCTTCGCAACACACGGACTGCCAGATTTGTTAGTGAGTGACAATGGGCCCCAATTTACATCCCAAGAGTTTGCCCAGTTCCTCTCGGACAACGGTATCTGCCATGTTACCTCTGCCCTGTTCCATCCAGTGTCGAATGAGCAGGCAGTGAGGATGGTCAGAACGACCAAAGAGGATTTAGGCAAGATATATGAGGGAGATTGGAATGTGAAACTGGGTTCTTTTCTCTTGCGGCAGCACACCACCCCCTGTAGTGACACAGGTTGTAGTCCAGCCGAGTTGTTAATGGGCCAACGATTGACTACCCGATTGAACCGGTTACACCCGGATTTAAATGAACAACAGCCAGAGCAGAAGGATACACTAACGAAAGTGTGCATGTATGAGGCCGGGGACAAACTGTATTTTCCTGGAATTATGCAGGAGGGCATTCATGGCTCCCCGGGGTGGTGTGCGAAAACATAGGCACTAGAATGTATGTGGTCGAGCTGTCTAACGGCAGGAAATGGTGACGCCACATAGACCAGCTGAGAAGGAGATGGGCGAAGGACAGCGCTGACTCTCCGACAGTGGAGTCTCCAGAACCTGAATATGTAGTCAGACCTCCAGACACGGAGGTGAGTACTGTTCCCGAAGCAGGGCAGACCCCTGGGTTCGAGGCTGCAACCCCAGAAGTGAGTGTACCTGAACCAGTCATTACAGAGCCCATAGGTGACCCACAGTTAAGTCTACCCCCTGAGCCTGCACAGCTCCGCAGGTCTCAGCGTGTGCAGAGAGCGCCCACGTACCCGGGTGACTACAATTGCAATGCACTATATTATAATGGCTGATGTAGGTCATGATAAAAAGGTTCATTTTATTATCTTTTCGTGTTTTTAAAATGCACCGAAATCTTCTATCAAGCATATGTTCTTGGCAAAAGACTGCAAAAATGAATTTCTTAGCCACAGCAAAGCCACAGTCTTTAGAGTTTAATATTTGCTTCTCATATTAACTCTGCTTAACAACTGATAGGGACATTAGGGAAATCTCTCACAAGACTGAATGACCAGACAAAATATATAAATGGTACAAGAGAATTAGATGGGATAGGGTTTCAGCAATAATTTCTAATTTCCTCCTTCTGGAATAAAGCCAATTCATTATATTATTTTAACATCGTTCTATTGTAAGAATCCATCTACAGCTGTTTATTTTTACTTAACTGATGCATGGAAATGACATGTAAACAGAGTAGAGAAGTATACAGCTAAAAATGTTTTACCAAACTTTTTAGTAACTTTAATTTGGATTGTTATCAAAAGGAGTCTCTTGATCAGAAACATCTCCACTGAAGGCAGTATGGCCAAACATCAAGGTAAGAGAGTTTACTCCCCCCCCAAAAAATAAAATAAAATTCTGTTGCTCAGTTGTTTGATAAGATAATTACAAATGGAACTGATTAATCAAATATACCAAGCACAGACTTGCATGGAAAGTGTGTTTACTTATTAACATGTCATGGAACTTCCTAGAGATTTTGTTGTATTTTACAGTCAGGGCCTGCCAGACATTGCTTTTAGGTTCATAAGCCACCTAAAAAGAGAACAAATCACTTGTGAGTACTAAGGTATCTATTAGATTAAACAACATGCTATAAGCAAAGTGGTGGCTATGCAACAATGCGAAATTAAGCAAAACTGGGCTTACTATATCCCTTCCTGAAGACTGGGGATCCCTGACAGTCTTCTTGAGTTGTCACTCTGCAGGGCAAATTGTCCGCAGAGCTCCCCATCAACCAGCAAGATTCACCATGGGCATGCTTATGTTTAAACAGACACACACACACAAGATTGGAATAGACATGCTGAGACTATCCTCCCAGAAGTGATGCTCCCAAGGCCCTTACCCTCTGGGGACCACCATGGCTTGTTCTGTGTACATGTACATCTCAGTGTGTGGCTGGGATTGACAGAAGGAGCCTAAATTAGGCTGATATAAAAAGGCAGTGAAAGTTAAAGTGGAAAGGAATGCAGGGCAACTCCTCTATAAATCAGGCAAATACTTAAGAGGGATTCAGGTGAGGGCCATTTCCCTAAAAGAACTGTGTCAAAAATGATGGTTGCATCTAAAAATCATAAATAACTTTGGGATCTGGAGATTCTCTGCAGAACTGTTATATGAATGAATAAAGATGTGGGAATCTGTAAGCAGGGAACCTGAGTAAGGTATTTATGGCTCATGACTGCAACCTTTAGAAGAGAAAAATGATGTGACCTCTGCAGCACCACTGTGTAGAAGTTTTTAAACATGGACAGCAGAGAGTGGGTTTGCAGTGTAACAGATCGAAGTATAAACTCACATTTCCATCTGCATCTAATCAGGAAAAGAATGATGCAAGGAAAACATTCTTATCCTCATTAGTCTACATACAGCTGTACCTGTTGTATTCATTTATGTTCCTCCACACCATAAAGATAGTTTTCAGTTTGATTTTCTGATCTCTTATGGGAATAAAAGGCTAGAAACATGTGCAAAATTAATCTCCCATGAAAATCGGGGGGGGACAGGAAGGGGTAGCAAGGAAAGTGAAGCACTTGGCTAGTACTGAAATGATCTTTCCATTGTGATCTCTCCAAATGTTGCTTCTCACCATGAAGTTCCTCATCACAGCTCATTATAAAGATATGTTTTCCTCAAACATGCCTGTATGTCTTTTCTGTCTCCTTGTTGAGTTTCCTTTCAGTTTGTACATTTTGTACTCTTGCCAACTCTTTTAAAATCCACATGTTTCTGATAAAGAACACATACCAAGAGTGAAATATAAATTGAGAATATGAGCTACAATGAGATTTGCATAGGGAATTTGTGAATTATGAGCCTACCTCTTTAATAAAATTATTTGCATTCAAATACAAATAGAAACCTGGTAAAAGCATAACTGAAAAACAAAATAATCCAGTCAGTTATCTGTGTGCACTAGAGGGTCAGTTGAGTTTACACATGTTTATTGAAATAAGATACAAGCATCTGTATAAGTGACTGGTTAAAAATGGACAGAGGTGATCATTGAACCAAAATAACATATAATTTAATGACTTGTCAAGGCACATTAATGTACGACAGGAATGTTCCTTGGGAAAGTGTTTGTTGAAAAATTAAGCCACCATGTTGTATGCATCAACTATTATATGCCTCTCCATGTGAGGAGTTCTTGTACAGCATTGATACCCCTGCCAATACTGAAGGATTACAAGTTGTTGGGTATTGTGACATTGTTTCATTACAGCACCAATTTGCAACTTTATTTTCCTGTGTAGACAAGCCAAACCAGATGTGAATTACTACTCTAAGGCAACAGTTTTATAATATCTAGTGATGTTCACACAGCCTAAATTTATTTGATTTTTTAAATTTGATTTACAACCTGCCCTTCCCTGTAAACCAGCTCATGGCAGATCACAACATGTCAATAAAATACAAAGAATACATAGAATTAAAACATTAACAACAGTAATAATCCAGATTAACAACAACAAATTCACTAGGCAGATCTAAAATGAAAGCTAATCCAGGACTTCAGGTGACACCTGAGGAAGCTAGTTAAATGGTTGTACACCACAACCTGTTACCTGGAAATGCTTTGTTGATCTCATAAACAGGATTGGTCAAAATGGGCACTATAGCACTCCAACAGTACAGACCATATGAGCAGTGAAAGTAGGGGAGGCCAAGATGAATTGGACATCCACCGCCTCTGAAGTGTAGTGGGTTAAACGCATGAAGAAACCACTGAGACTGATGTAGCGATCAGCATGGTTTACTGGTACACAACAAGACAGAGACTAACGGCCAGCTGGCCAACTATATACACCTCTGGGGACACATCCCTAGGTCCCATTGGTGAGTTTAAATCTCCTGCCATGGTCCCATTGGTTCCCCCAGTGGAGGGACTAGGAGCCCAGTCCCCATTGTTCTCCCAGAGTCAAGCTCTGGGGTATTCGCTGGCCCCTGGTGGTGGTCAGCGGACATAACAGCCTCAATTAACGACCTGGTGGAATAGGTCCATTTTACAGGCCTTGCAGAACTGTAATAAGTCCCGCAAGGCCCTGATCTCAATGGGGAGCATGTTCCACCAAACTGGGAACATTTGGTGTTCCCAGGTAACACAGACATCTTTCAGACCAGGGACTATCAGAAGGTGTTGTTTGGCTAAACGTAAAGCTCTTCAGGGCACATATGGGGAGTGTCAGTCTCATGAATATGTTGGACCCTGGCCACGTAGGGCTTTGAATGTTATTACCATAAGCTTGAACCAGATCTGGTACTCAATTGGCAGCCAGTGCAACTGGTACAGCAGCTGATAAATGTGCGTCTGCATAGATATTGCATGCAAATTCGTGAAGCAGTCAACAGCCAATCAACCACAGCCTCCAGAGACCCATCCAAAATATCCAGACAGAGTCCAGGTGGACAGTACAGCTCATGTCAATACAGCTCATGTGTGTTCTTCCTCTGCCAGCTCTGAACTTTATGAGCTGTTCGAAAAACCAGCAAAAGAAAACAAAAAAAACAAAAAACTCCATAGAGAAGAGCTTTATGTGCAGATGACTTCTAGTTCTGACATCCAGGCATCACTGTCAATCCCTGATCTCAGGATGTGTATTTATAAGGAAAATCCATACTATGATAAGAAAGGTGAGATGGGCATTTTAACTAGCTATCTAGCTAGAGAATACATGTTGCCCTCTTAGTGGCTGGAGAGAGAAAGAGAGGAGATGCAGCTGGAAGGGCGTTCCTAAGATTAGCAATCTAATAAGTAACAAAGGTTGCTAATCTTAGGAACGCCCTTCCAGCTGCATCTTCTCTCTTTCTCTCTCCAGCCACTAAGAGGTCAACATAAGGAAGGCTGAGTGCCGAAGAACAGATGCTTTCGAATTATGGTGCTGGAGAAGACTCTCGAGAGTCCTTTGGACTCTCGGAAATCAAATCAGTCAATCCAAAAAGAAATCAACCCTAACTGTTCCCTGAAAAGCCAGATACTGAAGCTGAAGCTCAAATACTTTGGCCACCGATTGAGAAGGAAGCACTCACTGGAGAAGACCCTGATGCTGGGAAAAATTGAAGGTCAAAGAAGAAGGGGACCGCAAAGGATGAGATGGTTAGACAGTGTCATAGATGCAATGAACATGAAATTGACCAAACTCCGGTGGATGGTGGAAGACAGGAGGGCCTAGCGTGATGTGGTCCATGGGGTCGCAAAGAGTCGGACTCGACTATGTGATTGAACAACAAAAAAGTAACAAAGGAATAGCAGCAGAGAAGACAAGAAGAAAGCAATAGAATTTGAGTAGTCCATCTTGCTAGCTTTACTGCCCTCTCCCCACTGTACCAGCGTGGTTACTGAAAAAAGATGTAGCATCATCCTTCAGTTCCAACAAAATCTCTCAGACATGAAGTTCACTGGGTAACTTTAAGACAGTCACAGTCTGATCTACATCACAGGTTTGTGAGGATACAGGGAAGGACAGAAAACCATGCATACTGCCTTGAGATCTATGGAGGAAGGGTAGGATAAAAAGAAGTGTATTGTTGCATCTTTGCATGCTATTATTTGCATAGAAATCACATCCTTTTGGTGACTTTCTACGAATGTAAATAATCACTTGTTATTTAAATAGATCAAGATGGGTAGCCGTGTTAATCTGTCTGTAGCAATAGAAGAGAGTAAGAGTCCAACAGCACCTTAAAGACTAGCAACATTTGTGGTAGGGTATGAGCTTTCGTGAGTGACTGCTCACTTCTTCAGATATTTAAATAGAAATACATCTTGGAAATACCTGATAATTATAGGGTTCCCATTGCCCAGACGGGGGTGGGGGTTTACCTGCTTTTGTGGCCCCAATCCACTTGCCCTGATCTGGCTGGCGGGGGGAACCCCGCCCCAATGAACCTCATGCACCAATGTGCCTGGCACAATGATGTCACCTGGAGGTGATGTCATCACACCAGGCACATTGCAGGGGGGGATGCTCGATCATTTAAGGAAAAACCATTTAAGGAAAAACCAGAACCGGGACACACACACACACCCTGCTGGCAGCCAGGTAAGACCTGGCAACCCTAGATAGTTATCACCTAGTGTGCCTATGATGTTACCTTCTTGTTGCCAATCCACACAATAAAGTTTTTCAGAGTCCCCTGAAACTGGGTAATGGATGGGCAGTTTCATTCAATTAAGACTTTACCTTCTATCTTATTTAAAGTTAGCCAACTTCTTCTGTATGTTGGAAATCAACATACCTACCTTAATAAGATCTTAACTTTAGAATGGTAATTGAAGACAGATTATTCTTTTTCCATTCTCAAAAGAACCATTTAAATTAGTTAAATTAGCATAGTCTACTTTGCAGCCTGGAAGGTGAGAAGAAGAGGGGCAGCCATTTTCTGAAGACAGTAGCAACAGTAAAACACTATACCTTAAGTAGCAATCAGAAATAAAAGTTAGGAAAAGGTCTCCACCTGGTGGTGAAATGGATATCTCATAATATTTTCATGCAATATGAATTGTGAATTTTTGACTTTTTAAACAAATTGTTGGTTTTGTTTTGAAAACTGAAGATTTATGAATTTTCAGTATTTGTGTTTAAATCAAGCCTTAGACTTTAGGAATGCAGAATCTACTTCTAGAATACATCAACATATAAGGTCTCAGCAGAAGAAGAATGTCTGGATAAAAGAAATAACTTGATTTTTCCTATTGCTGGAGTCAAAACCTTAAGCTTTTCCTTTGAAGGGGGCTTAGGGCTTTCTTTGACTTCACAATATCTCTAATAATATTTTCCTTTGAGACCAGTCCACTGATAGCTTCCTACCAAGAAATTAATACGCTTACAGCTTCCTTTTCATGTGATGATTTTATTAGATTCTTCAAAGCAGTATCAATCACTGGAAAATCAGAATGCAATAAGGAGGGAAAATGTGCAACTTGTATATTTTTATATCCCCCCAGCGCCTTCTGTTATGCGAAATTAGATGTGTCTAAAGGTTAATCATTATACTAGACCTATACTGCTATATTTTATCTCTCAGTAAAGAGGAACAGATTTTAAAATGTAATGATGTACAGCATTGCTCATTTGTGCTCATGCATACAGATATCCAGAGAATGTAAGAATTCTGATTATTTGCTCAAAGTTAGTCAAGCAGGTTTATGTATGATGTAGGACGGCGGAAGACAGGAAGGCCTGGCATGATCTGGTCCATGGGGTCGCGAAGAGTTGGACTTGACTGTGCGACTGAACAACAAAAAGCCCTAAATCTGCAAATTTCATAGTATTCAAAACAAGCCGGTTGACAACCTATTAGGCTGCAAAACAGTTATGGGACAGTTCCATTTTTTGAATGAAGCCTGAGCCACTGATTGGGTGCAATTGGACCACTGATGCCCATGTAAGTGAGCCAATTGGCAAGGCTGATGCAGCATTTAAGCCAATGTTGCCTTCCATCAAGAGGATTTATTATTGTTGCTTGCCTTCCCTAAGTAAAGAATAATTAGCTTGTATGTTTGTGCAGTGAAATGAAAACAGAGATCTTTTACCCAAAGAAGTGGTTGTGAGTAGCGTGTTCAGTAGAGAAGGACAACAGAGATCAGATTAAAGGTTTGAAAAGAAGTATGGAGTTTTATTGAGGGGGGTTGTTAGATATTAGGGAGGGGGAAACTTATCCTAAGAAAATACAAATAATACTAAATCAAAGCATATACAAATAGCACATTCCTTATCCAAACTAGCAATATCACACCAGCAACCAGAAATCAACTAGACCTACCTCGCTTTGGAGCAAGAGTTACTTTTAAACTAGAAGTATAAATGTAGAGAAAATTGGTACTAGGACAGAGGAGAAATGGAATCTGTTGGGACAGAGGTGTGAGGTCATCCAGGTATAAGGCCCTAACCAGCAGAGAGGAGAAAAATGCCAGATCTATGCATAATGCAAATATGGGCTGGAAAAAAGGGGGAGATAGATTAAGATAGTGACCAAAAAGATACCTTTCCTAGTTTGCATAGAAATCAGGAAGGAATAAGGAGGGATCTGGTGTACTGGGAGCCTGTATTGCAGTCCAAGTTGTAGCCAGAATCATACTCAGATTTCTGGCTCTAAAGCCAGGCTAGTTACAGGGTTTGGGGGACACGGGTGTGTGTGTGTGATTCTGCATCTAACATTCACTCCACATTTTCTCAACTAGGAGGGAAAAGTGCTGCTCAAAACCACTTTCAGATACATTGGGGCAACGCCATACTGACTGCAAAGTCACCCCTGAATGGCCATAAATCTAATCAGAAGGTACCATAAAACCCTGTAACTAGCCTGGTCAGGTCAAGTGCTGATGCTTCGGCATGTTCATTTGATATAGCTGCCAAACCAAGTAGTCTCTTTTGCCACATTGTTGAGCGTATGCAGGGCTCTAGTCGGGGGGGAGCTCTCAGGTACGGAGCTCCGGAAGAGAACCTCTAGGGGGCGGGGCGGTCACGTGGTGAAGCCCCGCCCCCTTCTTTACCCCGCCCTCTGCTTCGATCCTCATTCCGTTTGGGAATGAGGATGAAGCAGGAGGGTAAGTAGCCGGGCCTTCTGACACACTTCCGGTGATGTCAGGGGGTGTGGCCTTCTGTCACTTCCGGTGATGTCAGGGGGCGTGGCATATGCAAATAAGTTATGCTAATGAGTTATGCTAATGAGCTCCGGCAGCTCTTTTTCTACAACAAGACCCCTGAGCGTATGTACGTTTTTATAAGTTTGAGCTTTGAGAAACTGCATTCACCACTTGTGACTGACCCTGGAAGTGTGAGAAGGATCCTTAGAGCAACAGAAATAGGGTTGCCAGGTCCTACCTGGCTGCTGGCAGGGTGAGTGGGTCCAGTCTTCTCCCTGGTGTCTTCTTGCACACATGCAAAGTGCGTATGCACCACAATGACATCACCCAGAAGTAATATCATTGTGCAGGGCATGTCGGGTGGGATGCGCTAGCATTTGGGCAAAGCCCAATTTTGCCCTAATGCTAGAGCGTCTCCCACATGACATGCCTGGTGTGATGATGTCACCTCCAGAAACACTAGGCACACTATCCAGGAGTTTTTGCTGCAGTATGAAGTACGCCTTGTGGTGGCATAGACTTTGGAAGTTCCAGAACATTTCTGCTACTCCCAGGGGCTGTCATTCCACTCTGGGGCCTGTCATACCAGTCCCAGAAGACATCTGCTATCCTCAAGGGCTGTCATTCCACTCTGGGGGCTGCCATTCCAACACCAGAACACATCTGCTACTTCCAGAGGCTGTAATTCCACTCTTGGGCCTGTCATTCCAGTCCTAGAACACATTTGCTATCCCCAGGGGCTGTCATTCCACTCTGGGAGCTGCCATTCCAGTCTCAGAACATATCTGCTGCCCCAGGAAGTGTCATTCCACTCTGCAGGCTGTCATTCCAGTCCCAAAGTAGTCTGTTTGGGCCCAGAGACCTTAATAGAAAATCATTCTGCATTTTTTTTGCAACTCTTTGTGCTGTAATATATTTCAGTGGAGCCCATGCAAGTCAACTGGCATTCCTGGCTCCCATTATTTCCAATGGTCCTTCAAGACTCTCCCATAGTTTCCAGTGGGCAATCCTGTCATTCCTTTTAGTACATTCCGATTTCACTCCCCCTTCTCCTGCTAACTGCTAATTCTGTTCTAACCAATTGCACAGAGAATTCATCCTTGGAAGATTTATGACAGGAGAATTCACACTATTTACCTCAACTTCCTCCTTTTTTACTAGAAAATTTACACCTGATAGATGTATGACAGATTTCACACCCTCATGCTGATTGTCAGTTCTGGGCTCCTCTGAGGTTTGTGCCCTAGGTGGCTGCCTAGTTGGCCTAATGGTAGCACCAGCCTTGTTCCTTGGGCTTCTTTGTCTTTCACTATATAATCATAACTAATCAAGATTCATTAAATGAATGTGGTAACATTGTAGCATCTCATAGCCAATTGGATTGACTCGGTGATATCACTCACAAAGGCAGTAGCTGCACTAAACTTCAACTGACTTCATTTGCAAATTGGACAGAGAATAAATCTTTGTTTATGAGACAAGAAGCATAGCACTCTCTGTCCTGATGCCTTGCAGCAGTATTTTCATTGTCTACATTTCATGTCATCATTGCAGCACAGCATAGCAATGTAGGAATTGTTAATTCAGGTGCCTTGGCAATGGGGATGGGACTCTCACATTCAGGATGAGGGTTGTACAATAAGAACAAATATTTATCTCATGTGCAAAACTCATTGAGAAATCACTGAAAAGGAGGATGTTTTTCACATTGGTGAAAGTGTTCATTGACAGTCAATCCTTCATTTTTGCAAGTTCAAAATTAAGCCAAAAGGCAGGTTGGCAGAGGGTCAGAGATAGCAATCCATCTCTGAGTGGGCAGGAACAGATGAGAAATCAGGAGTATACAAGATATGGTGTCACAGGCTGGAGTCAGGAACTAGGATCATCAGAACTAAAAGTGTCTTCATAGTATGAACATGTTGCTCATACTGAAGGGCCTAGCCTGGAGGCAGCAGTTTTATAACTTCTGGCTATGTAGAATTAGCTACTCTAATCTGCTGTTCCCTAGAGTTCCCATTGCATCTTTCCAGACTGGGGGTGCTTTCTTTGTTGGCCGTCTTGGGGCAGGCAATATAGCACAGAGGGAATTGTACAAGCACTTCTCCCTGGAAGTGGCCAGCTCTGCTGGCATATAGGATGGTACATATTTGCCACAGGCAGCTAACATGCTTAAATTTCATTGAATCATTTCACAACATACTTCAAAAGGGAATGAATACATGAATAAAGCATGGTCCCTAGCCCATTAAAAGAAAGTAGAGTGTTGTATTAAAACCTGGGAGACCAAGGTTCAAATTCTTGCTGTGCCATGAAAGCTTAGAGGATGATGTTGGGCCAGTCACTCTCTCTCAGCCTAACCTACCCTTAAACAGTTGTTGTGATGATAAAATGGAGAAGGGGTAAGAATGCTAGTATAAGCTGCTTTGGGTTCCAAATGCGGATAAAAATAGGGTATAGCTATCTAATTAAATAAATAAATAAATAAATAAATAAGAGAATGCCTTCTCTTGAGAACGAATTATCTTTCTTAGTAACTTGGTCTTCAGCCTATGGACCCTATATTGTGAATAAAGATTTCTAGCCAAGTTATTAAAGACTCATACTTTGTTAGTGCACAGTATTGTGAAAAAGAGGGGAAATCTAACATGTGTAGCATATAGTACTGCTGAGTGATTGGGTCCCACGCATCAGGCCGGGCACACGCTCGATTTGGTCTTCGCGGCGGGAAGTATGGTGGACCGGATTACCACAATTGAGGTACCATGGTCGGACCACTATGCCCTGAAGGCTCACGTAAATGCCCCACCCCGACCCTGTTTAGGCGGCGAGCAGATTTTAGCTTGCCCGCGGAACCTGATGGACCCGATGCGGCTTCAGACGGCTCTGCGGGATCTGATGCCCCCTGGTGGTTCATTAGATGAGCTCGTGGGGGATTGGCATAGCCGATTCGCTGCAGCCATCGATGTGATCGCTCCTCGGCGCCCTCTGCGCCCTCGCTCTAGGCTGGCCCCCTGGTATACCCAGGGGTTGCGGCTTATGAAACAGGAGCTCAGACGGCTAGAGAGACGGTGGCGTCGAGCTCGCGACGAGGCGTCAAGAGCATCTTATAGGACGTTTATGAGATCCTATGAGATGGCAGCCAAGGCTGCGAAGAGAGATTTCTACGCAGCCAGGGTTGCGTCCGCTAGCTCACGCCCGGCCCAATTATTTAGGACAATTCGGTCACTGACAACACTGCCTCAGGGCAGTCAAAATTGTAGGGAATTGGACATCGGCTTTGAGGCTTTTGCGAGCTATTTTGCGGATAAAGTCCTGACGCTCCGCCGCGACCTCCCCGCTACAGTTGAGACAGTAAGCGAACTTGAGGCCCCTTGCGCGGCTTCGCCGGGGTTGGAAAGGTTCAATCAGCTCAGCTTGGAGGAAGTTGATGGGGTGCTCGCAGCTGTGCGCCCAACCACTTGCAGCCTGGATCCGTGCCCCTCCTGGCTCATTAAAGCGGGCCACGAGGGGTTTCGAGGTGCCTTGAGGGAGATAATCAACAAGTCCCTGTTAGAGGGGCGGTTCCCCGAGGCACTGAAGGAAGCGATGGTCTGCCCTCTCTTAAAAAAGCCAACGCTGGACCCGGCTGAATTGGCCAACTATCGGCCGGTGTCCAATTTGCCTTAATTAGCCAAATTGATTGAGAGGGCGGTGGCGACACAGCTGCAGGGCTTCCTAGATGACACTTCCGTCCTCGACCCATTCTAGTCCAGCTTTCGACCTGGGCATGGAACGGAGACTGTACTGGTTGCCCTTACTGACGACCTCCGTAGACATCTGAATCGAGGCGGTGTGGCAGCACTGTTGTTGCTCG
>NW_015168046.1:344577-344768 GCF_001447785.1 Gekko japonicus
CCGCTGGTGCCAGCTTCGGAGGTTAGGAGCTTGGGAGTGCTCCTGGACTCCACCTTATTGATGGAGGCCCAGGTAGCAGCCACTGCCAAAGCGGCCTTTTACCATCTTCGGCTGGTACGGCAGTTGGTCCCCTTCCTTAGCCGCGAAGACCTAGCCACAGTGATCCATGCGACGGTCACCTCAAGGCTAGA
>NW_015168046.1:344878-345066 GCF_001447785.1 Gekko japonicus
TGTCTCTAAATGGGATCACATCCAGCCTGTGCTCAAAGCGCTGCACTGGCTGCCTATAGCATACCGGATTCGCTTCAAAGTGCTGGTGCTTACCTTTAAAGCCCTACATGGCCAGGGTCCAGCATACCTGAGGGACCGCCTTGCCCCACATAGGCCCCAAAGAGCACTTCGGTCGGGGTCGCAACATC
>NW_015168046.1:345103-355284 GCF_001447785.1 Gekko japonicus
ACTACCACCAATGAGGACCGTTAGCAGCACCGCCGGAGGCTGAGTGGCAGAGGAACATCAGGGGGCCACAGCAACCTCCCCTGGAGTGAAAGGGCATGTGCAATACGGAGAGAGTGTTTTTAGTCACGCGAGATCCTTGGGCGCTGCAAGCCGGCACCACTCCCACCAATGAGGACTGTTAGCAGCACCGCCGGAGGCTGAGTGGCAGAGGAACATCAGGGGGCCACAGCAACCTCCCCTGGAGTGAAAGGGCATGTGCAATACGGAGAGAGTGTTTTTAGTCACGCGAGATCCTTGGGCGCTGCCCATGTACTAACTGCTTTAAATTGTTTTTATTATGTTTTACTGCACTGTGTGCCATATGTTGTAAGCCGCCCTGAGCCCACACGTGGGGAGGGCGGGGTATAAATACATAAATAAATAAATAATATAACATCTATATAAATATAAAAATATATAAAATAAATATAAATGGATATAAATTATATCAGAAGGATAGGGACAGAAGAGTCGGAGGTGGAGTGGCTCCATATGTCAGAGTGGGTATACATCCAGTAATATTGAGAATCTGAGAGAAATAGATTCACTTACAGAAACACTATGAGTGCAAATAATGATCAAAATGTTCCCTTCCTCCATTTTTTACCTATCCTTAAAACACAGAGTTCACATTTCATGGATACTAAGAACTGAGATAGTATCTCTAACAAACAAGCATAGTCTTAAACACTATACAAGTAGATAAGTATGTAATCTTGCTACCCTCTTGTGGACAAACAGGAACTAGTCCAGTATTTCTGCTTTCTATGAAATAATAATCCTGTGTCTGCTAAAACTTTCATAGCAAGTGGCTCATTGTGTTAATAATGCATTTTAATGTACTGTCACTTATTATATCCTTGGAAAACCAAATATACTTTCCTACATAAAATTTAAATGAAGACAAAGCAAATTTACTAGTGTAGGACCAGTTCAAACAATAAATTCTGCAAGATTCATGAGTTTCCTACACAGTACTATGCAATTAAAGAAAACATATTGCTACTTTTCCTGATCATACTGTGAAAGTATCCTGATCTTGTTAAGAACAAAAAGCTTACTTTGTGAAATCTGTTTTGCTGCAGGTGGCCACATGAACATAAGAAGCAGCCATATATTGAATTAGTCCACCATCTGCCATTGCTGATTCAGCATTTGGCAGCTTTATATGTTTATTTAAGCACCTACATTTAGGAGACATTTCACTCATGTTTTCTGTTGGCTGCCAGCCTGCTGAGGGTTGGCAGGAAGAATAAAAAAACCTGGTGCAATGATGTAAATACCTGGAAGTGACATCATATTGCTGGCATGACAATGAGTTGTTACTCTAGGATTTGGACAAAACTCTATAGTCACATTGTGCAGAGCCATTTCACCCGTTTATGTGCCCCCACCACCCACCTGTGGACAGCCATCAGCTGACAATCCTTCTACAGAAAAGATTATTAGCAAATGGCCTCACCTATTATGCTGTATACAGAGAAATGTAGACAATATTATGTTATCAAAGAGACATTAAACCAAGGAAGCAACAAACAGGGCCTCCCTACAGCCATTTCCACTGGCAAAAGTAACACAGGAGGGAAGCCTGAAGACAATCTGATAGCGGAACTCACCCTAGTGGAGATTATTCCTGTGGCCCAACTCTGCCTTATATACGACAGTGGGCTGTGAGTTCGTTTTACCCGTGTATCCAGAGAGCGGAGTCAGAACGGACCCTCCTATTTCCCAAGAAGCGAGACAACACAGCTGATGTTTAAAGAATAAATGTTGTCTTTACTAAATATTGTTGATTTCTCAAGCACACAAAACAGATGCGTTCACACATATACACAAGTTTCCTTTAGTTACAATAGGTATAGAAAGCAATCAGTAAGAAAAATAATAACATAGGACTCACTGGGAAGTAAACACACAAAAGGATAGCGGTTGATACTTATCTGATCCCAGGAAATAGAGTTGGTCTTGTCAATGAAGAAAGCAGGAACAAAAGATCTCACTAGAGGGATTCCACGCCACACTGATGGACCAAGCCACTACGTGTGGGCTTTCTTGGCTGCGCATTCCAAGAAGGCTGCGTGAGAATTACCTGTAGCAGAGCTTAAGTTGAAAACTGGAACAAAAGATCTAACCAGAGGGATTCCACGCCACACTAATGGACTCAGCCACTACATGTGGGCTTCTTGGTTGCGCGTTTCCAAGAAGGCTACGTGAGAATTACCTCTAGCAGAGCTTTTCTAAAAGAGGGAGGGGGGGTTCTAGCTAGCTTTGGCTGCTAGCTGGCACAACTTAAGTTACAGAAAGGTGGAGGATGGCTAGCTAACTAACAAAGGACAAAGGTGTGCATAGCATTTTAAAACCTGCCTTAGGGGCTGGCCCTGAGTGCCAACCTCCTGTTCTTGGATCCGTCCCCTTCTCTACACCTATAGGCTGATGGGTAGTGACAGATCTACCTAGTGGGAGTGGGGCAATATTCAAATTCTACCCTAAACTTCAATGGGAACCATTTGGTCAGGTGTCAAAGTTGTATTGCCATGGTAACCTTTGAATTGCAGATGCTGGCCTGGTCCAGAAGATAGTAAGCAGGAAGTTTTCTTTGTGATTCAAAGCAGATAAGGGTTACATGCCATCCAGAAGATCTTTAATGGTGGAAAGTTGTTGTTTCTAAGAGTCCATGTGACTGAGCATAATGGAGACTGTCTTCTTTGTCCCAAGGCATGATGGGAAGGTCTGGGTGTGAGTGCGTGTGTCCATTAGCATACCTATAGCAGGCCCTGCACACAGCAGCTTCCAGGTGCAAGCAAGCAAAGCAAGCCAACCCAAAGCATACAGCATTTCCCAATCCCATACACACAAATGCAGAGACATTACAGACATGCAAGCATCAGCATAGCACAAATAATACATTTAAAGCATACTTGCCAACACCTCATCTTGAGTCGCTAGTTCTCCTATAGACAGCTATAGTGCGAGACCTCCTGGAAAACCTATTCACTGCCCCCTAAAAGGCTAGTGGGAGGAGACTGGGGGGAGGGGCTTTATCATAGAGTTTTTGGAAACACTAGAGCCTTTCCCTGACATCACTTTCAGGTGTCACTGAAGTGATATCAGGACACCTGTGTAAGTAGTCCCCTGCCTCCCAAATGCTCCTGGAGTTGCAGGCAGTGGGCTTGCAGCCCTACTTTCCACCTTCCTTGCAGCACTCAGAGCAGTGTCAAGCAATCCATCACTTTCAGAAGATTTTTTATGAGTGTGTGTGTGTGTGTGTGTGTGATTGCGAATCTGGAAGTCGTGGTGACTTCTGGCAACCCCTAGTGGGCCTGGGATGTTTCAGAGAGTTGGCTTAAATTACCTACCTCTGCATCCCAGCCCTGGTATTCCTTGGAGGTTGCCTTTCCAGGTCCTTGCCAGGGACAGCCCTGCTTAGCTTCCGAGATCTGATGAGAATGGGCTTGCCTGGGCTATTCAGGTCAGGACACTTTCAGAAGATTTTTAAAGGTGAGTTCCTAGAGTAAAGGATGACTGTAATGTGGTGGGAGACCCCCTGACATGGCTTGTTTCACCTGAGGTGCATGCCTCATGCCAGGTGTGAAAGTAAATGTGGCTATTTTGGTTGATAGCGATCAAGAATGTATATCTCCATGAACATCAGAGTGATTACCACTACTTAAGATGAATCTCTCACATAAAACATTTGGTGAAGCAGCTCGGCAACAACTGTTTCCAACAGGCTAGTAACATTCAAAGATAGGTAGGCTTTATGGCCTTTATAACTGCCACTGTACCACATGTCCGGCTAAGAATGAGACCTTTTCATAATTGGTTTGTCACGGCTTTCAGCCCTTTCATCTAGGCACAATCCCAAAACTTTCCTATACCATGTGGAGTTATTAGGCTTCTTGCCTGGTGGACCTATGACAGTGTTGTTGTTGTTGTTGTGTGTTTTTTTAAGGTATCCTTTGGGACTGTTTGCTCACAAATAAGGTCACCACAGATGCACCACAGAAGTTGGGACGCTCATCGTGGGGATCTTTCAGTTAGAGACACATGGCTGCAGCATGAGAGGCATTTGCATATTAATATCTTAGAATTCCAAGCAATTTGTAAGGAACTGTAAAACTGTCAACAACATAACCATTCAAAACTTTTTAATTGTAAAGGGGAAAAAATCATCCCCCTTAGGTCCAAAAGGGGACATAGTCCATCATCCTTCTTAACCACCAGAAAGAATCCGGAGTGGAACCCATAAAGGCAGTCAGACTCTTGGTACTTTTTGAATTGCACCTTTATCCAGTAATGAATGTATTTCCAAGTACAATTCTGGAAAAACATTGTTGATAGCAGAGGAAGCCATCTGTAGGAGAGGCAGCTCTTGAAACTCCAAACGATAGCCTTCACTAATAATAGAACACATGAGTCTGAGGTGATGGAATGCTACTCAGACTGGAAATCAGGCAATCTGTCCAGAAAGAGGGTCAGGCCAACACCCTTAGCTGAACTAGTCAGAAGCAGGATTTTTGTCCCTGGACAGTGACTGCTGGGCACCGGATCTGGGTCAATTTCCCCCTCTGTACCTCAATTGCTGAGGGTGCTATGAAAAGGATCTTTAATTAGAATAGTGTTGTGAGTGTTGTGGTTAGTAGGACCTCTGCTATCTTTGGTAGGGATGTTGATACGGATATCTATACTGGAAACACTGTTTATACTGTTGGGCTTCCCCAGAGGTAACAGCATCCACCCCCCGTCTGGGGATTCTTTTTGATTTGCAACAAGAAGTCATCATCCTAGAGGAAAACACCGAAGGCCCTTCAAAAGGGAGAGCTACCCTATTTCTTGTCTCTATTGGGAGTGCCATAGAGCAGAGACAAACACATCTTCTAAAAACTATGGAAGAGGCCATAGCTCTAGCAGATTCATCTGTGGAGTGTCACCCTGCATTGATCTGCTGTTTTGATAGTCTGATGGCCTTAGTTTGTATTAACTTTGTCAGATACTTCTTGTCATCAGGTAACAAATCCAGATATGTGGAAAGCTTTTCCGACAAAAACAGCTGATAGCCTCCCATTATAACTTGGTAGTTTGCAATTCTAAGGTTTAAGGCTGAAGAAGAGTAGGTTTTATGGCTGATTACATCAGTCTTCCTTCTTTATCAGCTGGGGTCAAATGGGTGACTTGTCTATGTTTTGCCTGCATTTCTTCAGCTATTAGAGATGAAGGAGCAGGGCGGGTAAAAAGAAACGGACATTAATCCTGTTGTACCTGGTACATGTTTTTAACCTTGCAAGAAGCAGCTGGGATAGAGGAGTGTTTTTCCCCTACTACTTTTGAAATGTCCCAAATATCCTCCAGCAGAGGGAAGGCAATGGTCTCTAGTGAGAAAACAACCTGCCCAGGATTTTGTCTCTAGGCCTCAGATCCATAGATGTGCCTTTAATGTCTAGAGACTAAGTCATCCTCACCATCTGTTCTGAGTACAAGCATAAATCCTTACTTGGATAAATAGGGTCTGGGTCCCCCATAGTATTGTCTGGTGATGGATTGGACAGGAGACCAGAACTGGTGCCAGAACTGGTGCCTTCCTCTTCCTTGGAACTGAAGAGAGTGACTAGAGGCAGCTGGGCTGACTGTGGTAGAGCCCACCAGGTCAGAGCCAGTAGATGTTCTCTAAATTTAGATGAAGTTTGCCTCAGTTCCAAGCAGGGGTTGTTTCATAGAAAAAGAGCTAGGGGAACCCATTAGCATAACTCATTAGCATATGCCACACCCCCTGACATCACCGGAAGTGTGTCATAAGGCCACACACCCCGCCCCCAACAGTCCCGCCCGCCACCGCCGGCCTTGCAGCTCCACTGCCGAGCCCCATGAGGGGCCCGGCGGTGGACCTGCAAGGTCGGCGGGAGTGCAAGGAAGCCCCGCAAAGGCCCTCCCTGGCCCCAGGCAGGCAGGGGTGGGGAGAGGCGGGGGGAAGCAACTTACCCTCCCTCTTCTCCTGCCTCCTCCTGCCTGAATGAGGGCTGGAAGCAGGGCGGCCGGAAGCAGGGCGGCCGGAAGCAGGGTGGCCGGAAGCAGGGGGCGGGGCTTCATCATGTGCCCCGCCCCCCATACCTCACCCGGGGAGACTGCGATCCCCCACGATTCCCCCCAAAATGACCTCTGGTTCTGAGCAAGATGGAGGCCTGGCATAATTACTCCATTCTTGCAGGTGAGAAGTAGAAGAAAGGATACGGATGCCATGGAACTGGCAGGAAGGCTGGAGGCCACGTTGACTGTTGCACCAATACAACAGTTTGGAGGGAGGGTTGTCAGCCCACAGACTTGGTTCTAATGTCATATTCAAAAAGTGATGGAGCTGGTGAATGGGAGTGCAATGATGGAGTCCGAGGTGGAAGGAGTTCCTTCGGATCGAAATGGAGAACCAGTTTCAAAAGTTTCTTCCTGAACTAACCGTTGTCTCTCTTCATTACATGTCTTGTGTTTGGCCTTCTTAGGTGGTGATTCCAAAGAAGACCTCTAAGGTAATGGTTCAGGTGACCTAATTGTCTATGGACCAGATTAGATGCCGGAACCAAGATGGTGGCCATGATGAGCAATCCGTCTGAGGTACTAACTTTGGAATCAACGTCAGACCTTGGTCCTCCATGGCAGATTTTTTTAGCTGCTGGGCATTCGAAACTGACAAGAGCCCTCTCCCAAAGTTCAGGTTTCAGACATGATGCATGGTTACTGCAGGCCTTCGGTGTAAACTGCTGACAAAGTTTACAATCCACAACATTATGCCCTTTGCCAAGGAGGCAAATAAGACATGTGTTCATCTGTCCTAGTCATTTTAGTACAGCAAAAGGAACTTTTTAGAAAAGATATTTCTGAGTCTAAATCTCAGAAAGGAAGGTTATCAATGAAAAGACCTAACAAAAAACCAGCCCAAAATGCTGATGAGGCAAAAAAACAAAAACAAAAAACCCTCACAGATGCTAGAAGAATGATCTTTCTGAGGTGTTGGCAAAGAACGAACTGAGGGATAAGGAAACACCTCCCCTCGAGCACATGACTAAACAGGAAAATAGTCACTGGCAAACTGGACAGGAGGGTCTCCCTCTTCAGTGTCTAAAGACTTAGAAATTGCTAGATAATTATTTCAATTGGCTGGCCTATGCCTGTGCAGTCCCATTGTGGTACTGCACAGAAGCCCAAAGATGAATTAATGAATTCCTTTTAAACAGAGCCAGAAACGTGAAATTAAGGCACTGTGATACCCTAATAATATAAAACACACCTTGATTGCTGTTTGGTTTTTATAAAATGGCACAAGTACTGAAGCTCAGGGGCAGGAACATGGGGCTGGTGATGTCCTGTGCATCACTACATGACCTTTGGGGAAAACCCAGAACTAACATAGGATAGCTTTAGGAATTACCTGAAACACTTTGGTGAAACCTATGGTAAAACCATAGAGTTTCCTGTGATTCCTACAACTACCCATGTCACTTTCAGACTTTTCTTAGAAGTCATCTAGCAGCTCAGACAATGCTGGTTTGTAATTTTTTTTTAATTGAATGCTGCCAGTGGGAGGCCACCCATCCTGGCAAGAGGCCTGATGGTCCTAAGAGCAATACTGCTGGTCAGCAGAGAAGATATTCTGGCTTTGTTTTCATTGCTTATTGTTTCCACCAGAGGTAAGTACAAAAAATGAAAATGTGAACATTGTACTAATCCCTATGGTTCATACCAAATGTTTTAAAGCACAAAAACTACTTTGCAGTATTATATTTATATCTCAACCAAATATGAAAAGACACTGTGAGCACTTTTGGCACTGGGGAAAGTCTTTGGACAGTTTTTCATTGGTGTCATCAAACTTAGACAAACTGGTTGTAACAAGGCTGCTGTGAGAAAGGACAAGGAAACTTGGAGGGAGACACTGGCATGGTTGCCTGAGCAGTTTCTAAGGTTGCCAACCTCCAGGTAGGGCCTGGAGACCTCCCCCACTATTATAACTGATCTCCATACAATAACAATCAGTTCCTCTGGAGCAAATGGCTCCTTTGGAGGGTGGACTTTATGGCATTGTACCCTGCTGAGGTCCCTCCCCGCCCCAAACCCCTCCATCCCTAGGTTCCACTCCCCAAATCTCCAGGTATTTCCCAACCCAGAGCTGGGAATCCTAGCAATGGCAATGTGAACCTCCTTCAGTTACCTCATTCTTCATTGGTCTTGTTTACTATCAATTACATCATGTAGGCAAATAAGATGAGGGCTGTGTAGCACTGTCACTATCGATTACATCATGTAGACAAATCTGATGAGGGCTGTATAGCACTGTCACATCAACATATGCTCACTGCATGAGCCTTGATTGCTTGGAGATGCTTGTAGAAGAAAAGCTCTTATGAAAAGAAGAGCAGGGGAAAGCAGGAGAATAGAGGGGGGTTTAACAGTAACAAATAGGCATGAAAAAGATAAAACAGGGACTATTTCAGCTAGTCTCCTGCAAAATAATTTCCCAATCAAAGTAGTATACAAATTAGGCTGGTCCTAATTATAATTAATGTGCTCCAGGTCACTGTAAGATGAATCAATATTAATAAACACTTCTATAAACAAAGATCTGAACATGGAGGACTTAGTGTATATAGTAGTATATTTTCTTCAGTTGTACACTTGTACCACACAAGTGCAAAAAGAAAAGGGATTGGGTACAAGTTAGAAACTCATTTTTAAAGGCTTGCAAGAGAGAGAAATATTTCAAGAAATCCCAGCGGGGTGGGGGACAAGGAGTGATCAACTGTGTTGAGTTCTGTTGTTTTCAGTGCCTTGTACCCATGGTCCTTTCAATTTTGTATATAACACTCCCTCAAGTACCTGCTTTTTGGAGAATTGCCAGGTGCTATGGGAAGGAATGGAGGGTGGAAAAGATTGATGTTCACAAATGCTTTCTATGAGCTTTTCAGAGGGTCCAACCCAAATGGGAAATGGCTGCATTAAAAGTATATTTAAGTGCTTGTGGACGGAAGGGCCGAGGAAGGGCCGAGGCAGTGGTGGGGGGGACGCTGTGGCTGTAGCCGGCGGTGAGAGAGCCGGCCGGGACATCGCAGCCGGCTATGAGAGAGCCGGCGGGGACGCTGCAGTTTGACCCATAGTTTGGCCCGGCGGTGAGAGAGCTGGGAGTGGGGCCCCTACCTGAATTGCAAGACGTGGGCGGGAGATCGTATAGCCCACGATCTGGGGATACCTAAGACGCAGTTGGCCCTGGGCAGGTCATATGGAATAGGATTTACCACCAGACTGGAACCTCACGGATTTGGAGTTGTGGAGGCGAGGCTGGTGCTCAGGCTTGGTGTGCTGTACTGTGTCCTGGAAGAACGGAGGGGAAACCTACAATTGCTGGGGCCCTCTGGTGGCCGATATGAAGATCTGGGACGGTGGGAGTCCCCGAGTGTATGGAACCCAGAATAACATCGATGTGAAGAGCCTGGTTAATCTGCCTGGCACCTAGGAACACCTAGGAATATTGCTGAGTCAGAGCTGGGAGGGTAGGGTGTGGGTCTGCTGGAGCGAGTGGGGTGGAGTGCTATTATGTGAATGTATGGTCGAGTGAATGAAGTTTGGGTGTGAGTGTCGGGGCTTAGTTAGTGAGTTAGGTTAGGAAATACCCCCGACATGAGCAGTTAGGAATACAGTTATAATACTGTTAGAATTTTTTGTATTTTATGCACTGATAGCACTTTAGGAAATTGTTAATTGTTGCAGCTGGTTTGTTGTTGACCTTGCCATCGGTTGGCGGCCTGAAGCTACGCGGAGCCCGCCAGTGATCAATGAATGGGAAACAAATACCAGTGCTCTTGGGGAGAGGGAGGTATGGCGGTGGGTCTGGGCAAGGTCGAGTGCGAAGGGCGCAGAGAAATAGAGTGGCTCGGCGCCCTTCCAGCCTTCGACCCATCTCGAGGGTGGCCGGCAGTGGGGTCGGGATTAAGAACCCTCCTCCGTCATTGGTGTTGTGCAATGCCAGGTCCATCAACAACAAAGCCGAAGTCTTGCAGGACTTCGTGCAGGAACAGCAAGTAGACCTGGCATGTGTGACCGAGACCTGGGTGAAGGAGGGTGAGACAGTTGCTCTCACCCAACTCGCCCCTCCAGGGTTCTCG
>NW_015168046.1:355935-369659 GCF_001447785.1 Gekko japonicus
TGCAGAATGCTGCAGCGAGGCTACTGATGGGTCTCTCCAGGCGAGACCACATCCGGCCGGTGCTTCATGCACTGCACTGGCTGCCTATAGCATACCGGATTTGCTTCAAAGTGCTGGTGCTCACCTTTAAAGCCCTGAATGGCCAGGGTCCGGCCTACCTAAGGGACTGCCTCTCCCCATACATTCCCCCAAGAGCACTGCGATCGGGGAATCTCCATCACCTGGAGGTTCCAGGCCCCCGGGAAGTGAAGTTGACCCAAACCAGGGCTAGGGCGTTCTTGGTGGCGGCTCCCACCTGGTGGAATGAGCTCCCGGAGGAGATCCGGGCCCTGTGGGACCTAGTGCAGTTCCGCAGGGCCTGCAAGACGGAGCTCTTCCGCCAGGCCTTTGATGGGGAGCCGCCGCTGCCACTATTCCACCAATGATATTCCAACCATCTACCCCACATAGTGGGGATAGATGTCGCCCAATAGAGCTGGGGAAACATTCTTCCTGGCGCTTCTGCTGTGAAGAACTTGGCCGCCAGTGTGGAACATCGCCCATCTTGGATTTTATGTAAATGACCAAAGCACCAAATTTTTATGTCAAGATATAGTGTTTTTATTATGCTGTTGTTTGTATGCATATTTTAACTTCGGCATGGCTGTTTGTTAGCCGCCCCGAGCTGTATATTGGATGGGGCGGGATATAAATCCCAAAAATAAATAAATAAATAAATAAGTAAATTCGTCTCACGTTTTTCTTTCTGATGGTACAGCTCTCAATTGACATCATTCACCTGAAGCAGTCTTGAAAGAATTTTAGAGGGCAGCACATAGCTGCTTTTCACATAACCAAATGATGTAAGCTAGAAAGGACGAGGGAGTAGAAAAAATACGAAAGGTGTAAGGTCTCATCTGATGAAACCTTGAGTGAAACAGTCCATTGAGCACTGTATGTCAGAAAGAAAATTTAATTAACATTTATTTTTACAGCTAGGCAGGCTCCAAAATTCAGAGTTGAGCTGACAGTCTAAACCACAAAACTGCAGAAATAGAATATGGGTTTGTTTGATTAAGAAGTGATTCGTAGCCTGATCCTTAGGGCCTGTGGTGTGATCATATAAAGGTTTGTTTATATAATATCTGACTTGTAGAGAAATTGAAGAGGTTGAAAGGAACTGAAACACTGATTACAATAAGTATCATATGGCAACATCTCTTTTAATTCCCAAAGGAGGAGACAAGTAACAGTCAGTTGTAGCAAATTAAAACAGAAAGCCAGTGGCCCCTAAAAACTAATCACATTTATTCCAGCATGAGGGTTTTTTTAAAAAAAGTCAGAGCTCACTTCTTCAGATGCTGTGCATTTCTTTTATCATTTCACTAGCCTGATACCTGTGCTTTGCTATTTTATTTATTTTTTAGATTTTTACCCCGCCCTCCCAACTGAGGCCAGCTATGGTATCCAGTTATATTACTGATGATGTGAAGTTTGAAATGTAACAATTGTTGTAGGAATTCTAATGGAGACGATTGTAGTGCAAGCAGGAATGTTTTACCCCAGAACTCTGAGCTACACAGTTGACCAATGAGGGGGGAAGGAGGCAGCAGCTTGCCAGGCACATGGGAAACAACTGGGGGGACACATTTTGCCCCTTTTTTACACCCTTAGGGGTCATGTTTCTCAGAAATCTCTTCATAGTGGGGGCTGACGTCATGGTAGAAATGCACACCCCTCATTTTGGGCTTCTTGGTACAGGGGTTTGGCCTGGACATTGAATGTGGTGTGTGTGTGTGTGCAGGGCATACCCTTTTTTAAAAAAATGCTTCTCGTTTATGTTACATTTAAGAAGTGGGACATAACTATGTATTCAAAACAATATCTGAGCAATCACATATTAAGCAAGTTCATATGAACCCATTTTCTAGAACCCACATTGTGAGAAGTTAAATAAACTGATACAGGAAACCATTTTTCTACAAATTTGGAGTATATTTCCATAGTGGGTGGGAGTGTGGTTAAAGCCATGGGGGAGACTGGGCCAGCAGCATCACTAAGGTGATCCTGCTGGGGCAGCCTCCCTGAAGGATTAAAGTACCCTGGCCCTGCTCCTACACCTGACAGACACCCACATATCTGGTGTAAGGGGAGGCTTGTGTTTAAAGGCATTGGGAAGGCTGGGCCCACAGCAGTGCTAGGCAGTCCTGCTGAGCAAGCCTCCCTGAAGGCTGTAATCATCCCACCTCCCTCTCCTACACCTGACAGGCAGCTGCCTGTACAGTGTGGGGGGGGAGGGGTATTGCAAGCCATTGTGGAGGCTGGGCCAGCAGGATTACGAAGGTGTTACTGCTGGGGTGGGCTCCCTGATGGCTTTAAGCACCCTACACCCGCTGCTGCACCTGACAGACAGCCACCTGTCAGGTGTAGGAGGTGGGGTGCATGTTTGAAGCCATCAGGGAGGCTGTGCCAGCAGCACTGCTGTACCTCACAGGTGGTTGACCATTCCTGATTTCCTCAACTGTCATTAGCTCTCTGCAGTCTCCTGTAACTGGGGTTTTTTTTTAACCTCAGAACACTGAGCTCTGCAGCTGACCAATCAGAAAGTGGGGGGTTGTAAGGAGGCAGCAGCCTGGCAGCCACATAGGAAGCAATGAAGGGAGCACATTTTACCCCTTTTGACCCCCCTTAGGGGTCAAATTCTTATAAACCCCTTCTTAGGGATCATCTACGTCATGGTAGGAGTGCTGCGTCCTAATTTTCGTGTTTCTAGATCCAGGAGTTTGTCATAGGCATTGCTTTTATGATGAGGGGACTTTCTTTTATATATATAGATGTGTATCTGAAAAATAGAGTTCTCAATTCCAGGTGGTTTGTTGTTTTAAAGATCAGTTTAAATCTGTGGTATAAATTGCCTTAAACTGCATATTAAATGGAACAGGTTTGATTTCTGAGTCTGGACCACAACTTCTCAAGCATTGTTTCTTTGGGGTGGGTTTTTTTTTTTTTTTTTTTTGCTTTGTCATCTTATGTCTGATCTTTGTAGACAAGCAACTGTTTTTCTGTCCTTCAGGTATTCAGCTTACTTCTGGTCAGAAAGGTCACTTCATACCATTTGGTTTGGCTTTTCAGAGACCAACGTTATAGTTAAAAGATGAGGAGGAGTTTCACTTTAGGATTGAAATTTATCTTTCTCTTGTTTTTGCTGACTGTATTGGAATTTTGTTCTTATTCCCAGCGTGCAGCTTTTACATTTGTATACTGGATTCTATTAAGGTACTGGTAAGTTTTGTTCTATAACATACTAAGAGTAAGGCCCTTTATGGGAAGAAATACAATGACCTCTAGAAAGAGGCTCCAGGAGATATAATACTTGTAGTACTGGCTGGTGGTATGGTGGAGGGAAGGGGAAAGAGGGAGGCGGTTCCATAGTCAGTTACAGGGTTGCAACTCTGAGTTGAGAAATACCTGTAGTTTTGAGAGGTAGAGCCTGGGGAGGGCAGAGTTTGGGGGGGAGGGACCTCAGCAGGGTATAGTGCCATAGAGTCCACTGCCCAAAGCAGCCATTGTCTCCAGGAGAATTGATCTTGGTCATCTGGAGATCAGTTGTAATACCTGGGGATCTCCAGGTGCTTATGTTGATTTGGGGCTATGCAGTGGCAGCGAAGGTAGAAAAGCACTTCCTCCTATGTTATGCTTTCTGGGTTTCAAGGGACTGGAAAGCAGTTCTGTAGTTACAGGGTTGGCAACTCTGGGTTGGGAAATACCTGTAGATCTGAGGGGTGGGCTCTGTGTTTTTTGGTTTGGCATGCTTGTGTTATGGGCTACCATAGAGTATTTGCATTAGGGCACCAATTTTCTGTAGGGGAAATGATGTGCTGTGGCTGGGGGACATGGTGATTTCTGGGAGATCTCCAGGCCCCACAGGGAGATTGGCCAGAGAATGTTTAGGAGAAGATTGGGAGATGTATTTTACCTCAGGACACATTCAATGACTTCCAACAGCAAGGGCAAGGGCCAATCAGGCTGTATGTGCAAATTATCACTGTATGGGGGGGGGACAGCAAACTGTTTAGAATGGTGGAGGCAAGGGCCAATCAGGCCACATATACAAATGACCTCTGTGTTCCAATTGGCTGGGGGGGGGCGATGTGTTGAATGGAGCGAAGCCCAATCAGCCCACATATGCAAATGACGTTAAAAGCCTGGCCCAGTCAGGTCAAAGGTGAGTCATCGGGAACAAGGCTAGCCTTTTATATATATCTAGATAATTATAAAATTGTATATTTACTGTTGAAATACTTTTACAATTCCAATGAAAAGGGATTGCCAAAGTCCAATGCCAGGATCCAACACACATTTGGTGGTATTTCAATCAGCCTATCTTTTCCAGAAAGTGAAATAGAAGATAGGACCCACTGCTGTTTTACATTCCTGAGTTTGTTTGGTGTCTTTAGGTGATTCATGGTAACTTTTAAAGAAACTGTTTTTGTTCTGATCTACTTGTTAGTTTCTGATTAGGTGGAAAGCTGTTGCTTATAAATTAATTATGAACAGAAGCCAGCTAGAATGCCTGGTTTGTGATGGATTGCTGCTGTGCTTGGATCTTATTTAATGCAAGCTGAGTGGAGCTTGCAAAAGCAAATTTTCTGGCCTCCTCCCTCCCCCTGCGGCCAGCTGGGCCTTCCTAAATCCTGCCCCTAGTGGCAACAGGCTGGAGCTGAAGTAAACCTTTCCAATGAGTGGATGGAATCTATGAAAATCATCTCTCTCCACCTTTTCTGCTGGTAAAAATGCCTTTTGACAATGAAAAACATAGTAATGATCCAGGCCATGGTCTTCTATCAAACAAAAGTGCACATAACCTGCTGAATAGGAAGTAACCTTTTGAATTCAAAATACAGCTAGCACATTGACTATTATCTAAAAAAAATGCTTTGATCATCAGCAACATGTGATATATGCACAAATAGAGCAATATTCTGATTACTTCAAAACTTTTTTGTTTTTGTGGTTTTGTTTTGTTTTTGCTGATCGTGCTTGTCTTCCTGTAGTTGTGAGCTCATACCAGATTCATCTATTGGTTAACTTTGGTTGCCAGAATAGGACTAGAAAGGACCCTGCCCTCTCCCCCTGTCTTTTTATTCAAAGAAACCCAGCCTGGAATACTGCAATGCTTCAGACAACAGATTATTCAGTGGCACATACTATTGAGGTTTGGAACACTAGAACATACTTCCCCACGTCACGGTGGGCAGGGTGAGGCTGGGCCAGATACACCCTTCCCCATGCTGCACAGGGTGTAGGGTGTCCTTTGTCAAGTGGGGCAAGGCCAGTCCAGGCATGTCCTTTGCCACCCTAGGCTAGGTCAGGTGCATCATTAGCCATGTGGGGGTGAAGTTGCCAGCTTGCAGCAGTGACAGATCATGTCTATTCTCACTGGTAGCTGGGATGGCCCTGGCGGGGGACGCAGCCCTTTAGGCCATCAGAGCACAAATTGCTGCTCTTTGCTCTTGATCTTATAAATTTATTTGTATCATATGTTCATGTACAAGTTTATCTACAGCAGTTTTGATATTAACCACCTTTTCCACATGCCAAAGGTTTCTCGGCTTGTTGAAGGAGGAAAATCCTTGGTGATTACCTGCTTCTGCTGCAGATTCCTTCCATCTTTTCCCTGTGGACATCATTTCAGGAGGCAAAGCAGGATGCTAAGGGAAGGAGTATCATCCAGGGGCCAGCCAGTTGCCCTGGAGGGCCAACAAACAAGGTATACAGGCTATTCCTTAAATGACCAACACTGGTGTCGGCTTATGTGCCTGAGTTCTCAGTGGTATCTTGTAATGTATCCGTATTGCCATGTGCGCGACCGTTGGGCCATGCGGTCGCGCACAAGTTCAAAGCTTCGTTCCGGGAGAACAATAGCAGAGCGGATCCTAGCCCGCACCAACCAGAGGGCAAGGTCCACAGCCGAGAGCCTATGAGACTCTCGGCCACTGTAAATAACCTATAGGGTCACTAGGGGGTGTGTTTTGGTGGTGGGTTCTGGGCATATATACCGGCCTGCGTGCCGGGGTTCCCTGTCTTGTTCTTCACTAAATAAAGTACTCTTTGCTGAATCACTCAACGGTTCTGAGTACTTTTCATATCTATTCATTGAGTGCTCACACCAACTGACTATAATATTACCTAAGACCATGTGAAGGCACCAAGGGCAAACAAGGAACTCAAAGAAGCAAGTCTTTAAAATATATTTCAAATGGATCTGCCCCCTTTTAGCAAATGGAGACAGAAGCAGCAAATATGTGGTTGTGGCAGATGTGAGAAAACGGTTTAATAAAAAATGACATGTGCAAATTTGTTTGGATCTATCCAAACACCTCAGGAAATGCCCCCCCCCCATTGTAAGAAGAAATCAGGATATGAGCTAAATCAGTGGATGATTGAACATGGCCATTAAGCATATCCAAGTAACTATTATACGCATTAAATTGTCAGCTCTCAAAATTGTAAAAACATTGAGGGTACCTTCCTATGACATACCCTTCTTTCACTTTGTCTCTCTTTGGGAATGAGAACACTTTAATACTCAACTGTACTGTTTACTTTCAGCAGAGGTTTGTACCCTACAATTACCATTCAGAGGTTTAAAAGGACTCATTCTCTTGCCAAATGAACAGGAGATTTAGAATATACTAAATATTTACTCTCCAAAACAGAGAAGCCATTTGGAATGCCATTTGATGATATTTCAGGGTTTTTTAAAAGTCAGACATTATGTTTGGTTAAACAAAAGCAGCAAGCATTTGAATTGAAGTAGGATTAATCTCCCAAGCCTGCCGAGTTATTTACTAGTACGTGGAGTGGAATAACAAATTATGTTGGCACTTTCTGAATTAATGTGGGGGTCATCAATCACTGTTTCTTCTTGACTTCGATGACTAAAACTTTTTAATGAATGCCAGTAGAAACTAGGCTAGTGTTGATGAGCCTAATGTTGTCTGATACTTTCCAAAGGTTAGGATTCAGTTTATACAGCCAGCGATGTGTCTTTTAAAAACATTATTTAATGCAGTCTCTATTTTTCATTTAGTTCACTATAGAAAACCAGTGTTTCTGCCCACAAAGTATGGCATACAGCATCTGATTTTTTAAGAATCTTAACTACTAGTTGTTAGACATCATGTGCAATCTAGCATGTTCTTGATTGTAAGTATTTCTAGCATTTAGTCATATGTTCTGTATTATTATTAACAGGGGTCTTGTTGTAGAAAAAGAGCTGCCGGAGCTCATTAGCATAACTCATTAGCATAACTTATTTGCATATGCCACGCCCCTGACATCACCGGAAGTGACAGAAGGCCACACCCCCTGACATCACCAGAAGTGTGTCAGAAGGCCCGGCTACTTACCCTCCTGCTTCATCCTCATTCCCAAACGGAATGAGGATCGAAGCAGAGGGCGGGGTAAAGAAGGGGGTGGGGCTTCACCACGTGACCGCCCCACCCCCTAGAGGTTCTCTTCCGGAGCTCCGTACCTGAGAGCTCCCCCCCGACTAGAGCCCTGATTATTAAAAAGAAATTGCAAGTAGATAAATAGGTACTGCTTCGGTGGGAAGGTAACAGCGTTCCGTGCACCTCAGCTGACCACATGACCACATGCTGACCACATGACCATGGAAATGTCTTTTGGACTGTGCTTGTTCTTCAGCTTGGAAATGGAGATAAGCACCATCCCCTAGAGTTGGATTCAACTGGCTTTCGGGAAAGGGAAACCTTGACCTCTGTATTATTAGAAAATAATCCCTGTGGGATGAAATTACAATTTTACAGATACAGTTCCTATAACGAAAAAAAAATCAACCTGCAATTCTGTGCCTAGTCTCCCTATTCTTCTAAAGCACACGAATTTAAAAAACAAACAAAAAAACCTAGCTATGGGTTGGATTTTAGAGTCTTTTCCAATGAAGCAAGAAGGAAGAGCTCTCAAACACATCCTGAAGACGGAGACCTGCATGAACAAGTTTGCTCCTCCTCCTACTTATACCAGTAGGATTGGTAGGATCCAATCCTCTGTTTTACACCAAGTAAATCTCTGTACCATCATACTATGATGGGCTTCTAGGAACACAAGTTCTCTAGCTTCTGAGGGATTTGACTATGGAGGTAGAAAAATAGTCTCCAGACGGTGTTGTTAATCCTCTGCTCTCCATCTTGCTCCTGTTGTCATTCTTGGTTGAGAATCTGAAAACAGAGTTCTTTTCTAATATGTGATGGGACGTAAATAGTGACTATAGTAAAATTCCATATCTCGTCTGCATACCCAAAATCCAGAGCATGTGTACAGAGGTGTGGGCACAAAGAATTCTTCTTACAGTGCCATCCTAAGCAGGTCTGCTCAGAATCATAATAGTGTCTACCACGTGGGGATTACTCCCAGGAAAGTGTTCCTAGGATTGCAATGTTACAGTGTTTAAACAATGTAAAATTTGCATTCCAGGGAGGGGGAATTTCTATGAGTTCCAAATGATCATGTTCTTCAAAACTGGATAAAAACTGCAATCCAGGGTCTGCTCCTGTTTCTAAAGTGATAAATAATGCAAAAGGCATCTGTTCCATCTGCCAGGTCTACGTAGCATGAAGCTTTTTAAGTCCATACATACAATTTATTGTTGGCAGGAAAATATAGTGAGCATATGAGAGGAAATGCTTTGTTCGGATTTCATGTCATCCTAGACAACCTCAGAACAGGACATAATTGAAATACTTGCCAAATGATTTTTTAAATATTTAGTGCACGAGAAACAAACTGTATGCAGAGAACATCTTATTCCTTTTGACAGAGCCACCACCCTTATTACTTGGGTAGAAAAATGAGCTTTGGGGGTTGAACTAGATGGCCTGTATGGCCCCGTCCAACTCTGTGAGTCTATGATTCTACAATATATGCCTTCCATATGAAGCATTACAGCTGGGTATGCTGAGAATTTCAACATGAAGACTAGCTAACTTACCTGGTTTGACCTGTATTAATTAAATGTGCAGTGATTTCATGATTGAATTGCTTGGTTTTCCTGGTGAATCTTATCTCAAGCAGAACATCCTGTCAAGCCATTTTGTACCTCTCGGTTACTGCAGCTTACAGTTGCTTTGCCCAGCCCAGTCCAAGAATGAAATCATCTCATTTACCTCAAAAGGGCAGTATCCCCTCAGATCATGGTCACTTGCGTCATTAATTTGCCTGACTTATGTAGAAGAATTTGCAGTTGGTCTCATCTTTTTGCTAGCAAACTTGTATGTATCCTTTCAGTGACCAGGACTGGATAGTTTTGTCTGCATTATCTGCTTTTTGAGCCTGTGTAGTCAGCAACATGAAGTAATTAGGATAACTGATTGCAAAATGAGTTAGGCTTATCTGAGTACACACCAAAGGCACACAGAGACACTAAGTGATCAAGTGGGTCTATATATCTCTGAGCCTGTCATTGTCTTAAGAACATTTTGAAACAATGTGGCTTGGTGTCTCAGCTTCTGCCTTGTTCCTGCTGGCCTGTACCCGCTATCCTGCAAATGCCTGAAACAGTATTTCATGGCAGCCTGCATGGCCTACATCACTGGTTACATAGCCAAGATGGAGGGGGAACAACACCTCAGGTACTGTTTTGGCAGCATCCAATCTGCCTAGGAAAATCCTGGAAAACATGATCTTAACGATAGGTTTTGGGTTACTACCACACAGCTGGCAACCCCCAGGAGGAAACGGGCTGGGGCTGGTGTGCTAGTAGACACTCTAGAATTTTACAAAATGCTATGGAGTCTGCTGAGTCACTTCCAGTTTTTATGACACCAGTACTTGTTCCTTTCCCCGCCCCATTTCCTCCTTCTGGTGCCTGCAATGAAACAGGATACCAGGAGGGTGTCAGGCTTCCCAGTCAAACACTCAACAACGTTCCTTCAGAAGTTTCAGTTTATTGAGACTTAGTACTTAGCACATCATGAACTCTTGTTTCAGGAATGGTGGGATAAACACTAACATGTAAAGATATGCCCCCTTTGAACTAGATCCCCTGATACAGTAAAACCAATAAGCAGGCACCTGCAAGCGCGGGCAAACAGACAGCAGTTACTTTCCCAGCAGGAGATGAGGACCCAGCCGAGCTGAGCCTTCAAGGCCACCAGACAGATAACAGAGCAAAGCTGAGGAGGCGCAGGGGAAAGGGGAGGGAGAGCAGAGCGAGAGCACCCCCCCACATTCCACCAGCCCATGGCAGCATCAGCTGACAGAGGGGCCTGGTATCTGTAATTAGGCTCCCTGAGTACTATCTTTCCCAGAGTTTCCCTTGGTTGGCAATCCTAGTCAGTGGACAGTGCCATCTAGATCAAACCCATAGTTATTTAGAAGATACACCCACCCAGCCACCCACTAGCATCTAATTGCCAGATGTCATGTAAAATGAAGTAAATATTCTTAATTTATCGCTACCTTCAAGATATAATACTTGTAGTACTGGAGTAAAATCATGAACTTACAAATAAGACATATATCCTTCTGCTTTTTATGAATTGTTGTAAATACCTTTCTTCTCTCTTTCTTTTCCTTTCTTTCCTCTCTTTCTTTGTATTCTTTTTGTGTAGTGTAATGTATGCAATAAATTGCAATAAAAAACTAAAACTGCAACCCCCCTCAAACTTTAGATTACAAGAGGCAAAATAATTTACATATTACATATCTTTTAAAAAACCTGTTTGGGATTAGTTTTTACTCCATCTAATCCCCCCATAAGTAACATTTATTTGAGTTATTAATAAAAAATGGCATCCATAATTCACATTCTTTTTTAAAAAACCAGTCTATACAGTAGTGTGTCAACTCAGTTAATTTTTAAAAAGGTATTAAGTTCTGCCCCATACATCAATATATAACAGGGCTAGATTGTTCACTTTTAAAACTGGGGGGAGGGGTTGGGTATTTTCCCTCTATTTTAGTTTTAGACTATTGGATAGATTGTCTGATAAAGGCTAGTCAGTCAAGGTTTGGTAGTGAGATGGAAAATTATCTCAGAGGCTCCTTCAATGCAAGGGCTTTTGGGGCAGGGTTCCTGTTTCCTGGTGAGAGTGTAACAACTTATAGTTGTCAGTGAGCCCTCTGTGGGCCTCAGAGTATGCCCTGTAGGGTTACCATCCTAGGGCTGCCAGGTCCCCCTGGCCACTGGCAGTAGATGGGGGGGTAGGACTGCCAGATCCAAGTTGGGGAACGCCTAGAGATTTAGGGATGGGAGCCTGGGGAGGTCAGGGAACTCAGTGGAGTACAATGCCATAGACTCCACCCTCCAAAGCAGCCATTTTCTCCAGGGGAAATGATTTCTGTAGTCTGGAGATGAGCTGTAATTTCAGGGGATCCCCAAGTCCCATCTGGAGGCTGACATCCCTATACTAACCTCAAGGTGGGGCCTGGAGTTCTCCTGGAATTGCAACTGATCTCCAAACGACAGAGATCAGTCTCTCTGGAGAAAATGGCAGCTTTGGAGGACAAACACTATGACATCAGTGAGTTGCCTTCCCTCTACTGCCTTCACCCTCCCCAGGCCTCCAAATCTCCAGGAATTTCCCAAGCCAGAGTTGACAATCCTAACGCCCAGTTATTTTGGCCTGTTTGCCAATTTACCTCTCCATATGCAAATCACTTCCATATGCAAATAGGGGTTGTCATCTATTGTTGTTTTTATATATGAGGGTGCCTTGATCTCTGTCATTGTTTCCTTTGTTATACCTGCTGATTTAAGATCTCATGTGAAGTGAGGAGTCTTCCAGATTAGGTACTGATCCTTTGGTTAGAGCTTCCAGGAGTTGGACGAGACATGTTCTGTTTGGAGACTATATGCTCAATCACTGAGCCGCCCGACATTTAGAATTCTAGTAAAGAATATCCTATTGACCTTAAGCTTGAAATACAGTTTAGTCTGTACTCATGCCTGATAGCTAGTTTAAGAAGGACTTCACCTCTTAAAGAAAACAAAAGCACTGTATGCAGTTTACTCAGCATGCTGCCGATTTGCAATTGAAACAAACCACAGGGGCTCCTTTGTTTTCATTTTGTCAGGAGCCCACAATAAGGCTGTGCCTGAATAGCCTCTTAGGGTAAGCTGGGCCACAGAGCATTTATGCTTTTTTGCATTTTTAAGTGGCTCTATAATTTCACGATACAAATGCTTTCCGTGAATAAATTATGTGTTATGTATAGCAGTTAGGAATGCAGAACATCTTTGGTTAGGCACCCTTGCCTTATATTGCAGATATATGTAACGGTTACCGAGGGCAATTCTGACAGAACACTTTCATTCCGAAGGGGCTCTGGGCAAACGTGTGTATAGGAAAGTTATTTTGAAATTATCTGCATTTTTGGAATAATATTTATTGAACCACTTGATTTCCATTCTTCCCAATCATGCTGTCCTGAATGCAATTAGATTCTCCCTCTTTTGGGGTAACTTCATGACTTTGTTATTGCATGATGTCATATTAGATGCATGTAGGAGGCTAAGAATCATAGATCCTAGAATCACAGAGTTGGAAGGGATCTCTAGAGTCATCTACTACAATCCTCTGCACAATGCAGAAAATTCACAAAACCTCCCCCACCCCCAGTGACCCCCTGCTCTATGCCCAGAAGAGGACAAAAAAACAAACACCCTCCAGGATCCCGGGCCAAATTGGCCTGGAGAACAATTGCTTCTTGACTCCACAAAAGATTCCCACAAAATGACCACTCACTTGAGTTAGTCTGTCACAGAGGTCCATTGCCACTACAATGATGGCAAGATTTATTTGAAGCCTTTCCCCCTGCAGCACAAAGAGCTGGCACATTACCTACACCCCACCCCTGAAATTTTTGAAATTGAAAGAGAACAAGAAAGAGGGGTGGGAAAGTTAAAATACCTAAAGAAAGAGACAGACTAGAAGGAAGGAAGGGTCAGAAAGATTTTTTTGAAAATGAAAAATAAACTGAAGAAACAAGAAAAATTGAGGAGGCTTGAAAATAAGGGGGAGTAAGGAATAATCCCCAAATTATTTGGGAAATACATAGACTCTTCCCCTACGAAAAAGTATAACTGAGTTGACACCCCCCCCCCATTATAATTCCGGTGGCTAGGTTTTGTCCTCTTTGACAAAAGGGTTATTGTCCCTGTAACGACTGTTGACAGTTCCATTATTTTATTTTTTTATTTTATTTTATTTTATTTTATTTACTGAGCTCGCGGGCTCAGTAAATTTTGATTTACTGCTAAGGTACGCTGGGGGTTAATGTAGGCTTTTCTCAAAATGATTGCTCAAAAACTGCATTCATTTTTCCTGAAATAAGGAATTCGTTTCTTGTCTGGATCCATGAAAGCACTCAAAGGCCATTCCCACACAAGGAAGGCATGGCCAATTGCCCTCTAAGTCAGTGGATGTGGGCCCAACATCCATACTTATCAGCTGGGCCAGTGGGGGGAGTGGTCAGGCATTTTAAGGCCACAGCATTGTGAACAGAGGGAGGGATATGGAGAGGACCTGGCCACAATTCAGGCAGTTGTAGGTGGTTTGGATCTTAGGGGAGAGCCAAAAATATAGCTATTAAATACATTACAAGAGGGGGACCCGCGATACTCGCGAGGGGGGGAGAAGAGCCCCGTCTCCTCCACCCCCCACCCCTCGATCTCCCGAGGCGGCGGCGGCAGCGGCGAGGCCGGTGTCCGCCCCCGCAGG
>NW_015168046.1:370130-406436 GCF_001447785.1 Gekko japonicus
CGGCCGGTCTGCCGGCTCCAGGGAGGAGGTGGCGGCGGCAGCGAGGCCTCTCCTCCCCGCCCGCCCTACCTACCTCCCGCCCTACCTACCTACCTACCCGGCCTGCCAGCTCCGGGGAGGAGGCGGCAGCGAGGCCTCTCCTCCCCGCCCGGCGGCAGCATTTGCAGAGCGTCTCCTGCGCACGCGCAGGAGACGCTCTTGCACTTTCGGGGGGATTTTAACATCCCCCCGAAATTTTTTTAAACTTTTTACATTTTTGTGCACACGTGGGGACTGGCCCATGTGTGCACAAACCTCCCCCGGCCCCCCAGCTGCCCCCTCCGTGCTATTTAAGTATCCGCACGGAGGGGGCAACTTGGCTATTAGTATAAGGATTGTTATTTTTCAGTTAGATTCAGCATCCCAAAAGATATCTGGGATTTTTTTTTAAACTGGGGGTGGGACCCTGAGGAAAAAAACACAGATATATTTGGGAGTTTCCAGGAAGACTGGGAACCAGCATCTGCAAGCTCCTGGGACCTGTTTTTGCTTATCTCCCCCCCCCTTTTTGGTTGTTTCTTTGTCTCTTGGTTTCTATGGGCTTCCCTGCTGCTTTTGTTAGCTTCAAACTGGTCAGTTTCAAGAGGTCTCCCCATTTGCCAGTGTTCTTTTGTGTTCTCTTGGCATTTTCTTGCACAGAGCTTGCAACCTCCTCCCCTTGCTTGGATTTGTTGTGACTCTTTTTGCCCTGGAAGCAGCTTGCAGGGCTTCCCCCCCCTTCCCCCCTTCATAAAAAATATTGGAGAATGGCTGGGGGCACACTGTTCAGGGACCCATGAAATTGGACCCCTTGGTCCGATTGACTTGAAATATGGGGGTTATTTAAAGGAGAGACACTAGCAGCTCTGCTGAAATTTTGGTATCTGTACCTCTGAAAACAACTCCTCTAGCCACCCAGAAGACGTTAAAAACAACTGTACATTTAAAAGCAACTCCCCCAGCCATTCCCCATAGGGAAAAAATGAATGTGAAAAATTTGGAAATGAGAAAAAAACAAAACCAAATACCATATCAGTATTTGGAAATCAAGAATAACAGGCATAGGGTTGCCAAGTGTACTTACCCTTGTTGGCGAGGGAGGCTTGCCGGTCTCCGGGAGCTCTCTGAGGACGTGTGCGCACACGCCACCAGCACGTCATGGGAAGTGACATGCTACGTCGCTCACGTTGGGGGCATGGCACAGATCATCGGGGGGAACCCCGATGATCTGGGCCACACCCCCAACTAGAGCGGCTTTGGGGGCGGAGTTCCCCCTGGGGCCCAATTCCGCCGCGGCGGAAATCAGGCCTCCAAAGAAGGGGTTTCCACCCCCCGCCCCCCCCCACCCCTCCCCCCCAGGCATACAGATATTTTCCAGGTCCAATATACCCGAACCAACACCCCCCCTTTTTTGCACTCCTCTATTGGACTTCTTGTGAGGGCAGGGATCCTCTAAGAAGGTCCTGCCTACTGACTAGGCCTATGGGGCCTAGTGGAGGAATAAAAGGGGGCATGAAGTCAAGCCAAGGAGGAAGAGACAGAACACCTCTTGATGGAGGAGGAGGAGGGGAGCCATGTACTAACTACCTACATTTTTATGCAAACTCCCCCCCCCCCGTTTCCAGAAAAATGCGAAACCTGGGGGAAGTGGAGGGGAGAGACTTCAAATACCACAAAACAAAGCATTGCCGGTGCACATGCAGACAACACAGCTCCATCGCAGAGGGAAAGGAAGCTCTACAGCTCTCCATGTGGGGAAAGGAAGGAAGAATGGTGGGCACAATGGCAAGGAGGAAGGGAGGCATGCAAGCAGGTGGTTGGGAGGGTAGAGTGGCCAGGATGGGGGTGGGAGGAGGAGATTCTGACTCCCAGCATGTGAGCTGGGTAGGCTGGAGAGGAGCTTCCTGTGGGATAGGTGGGTGGCAGGAGCTGAATGGGTGGGAAAGGAGCCACCACTGCCCCCATCAGAATGCCAGGTGAGTGGGAAAAGCCACAGCTGCGCCCCCCCCCAATGGTGTGAGCTGGGTAGGCAGGAGAAGAGCTGCTGCTGCCATCCCCCAACCACTTGAGGTTGGTGGGGGAGGGTGAGCTGTCAAGCCAGGCAAACAGTGGTGGTGCTTCAGCCAAGTGAGCTGCCTGGCTGGTAAATGGCTGGCCTGTCATTCACTTAGGAGGGAGGCAGGGAAGGAAGGATGGGGAGTCATCCACTTAGGAGGGAGGCAGGGAGGATGGAATTGTGGTGCTGCTGATGAACAGACTGCTCCAGTGCCAGGCAAGTGGCTGGCCTGGGGGCCCAGGGGGATGGGATTCTCTCCCTGCAGATTTCTCAGATCTCTGCTTGTATATATTATTCACAAAACATACACTTCATGTTTGAGTCTTTTTATGCCTTGCTATTACAATGCATATTTTCTTATCACAAGAAACTTTTAGTTGAGATTTTCAGACATTTCACAAGAGCTTGTGAGTTAGGTTGACTCTGAGTTAGAGCCTACCAGCTTTTCCACTGGTGAATGAGAGGGGAGCAGCAATCTTATCCCATTCACCTTCTCACTGCAATCCAATATCGCGCAGCTTTTCCTTTTCCTCCAACTAGGTCTGACCTCTCCTGGTACAGCCTTTGGTTCAGGGAGGTAGAAGATGGCAGTATCCAGTTCCTTTAGTTTAACCAGGGGTCGTTTCGTAGAAAAAGAGCTAGGGGAACTCATTAGCATAACTCATTAGCATATGCCACACCCCCTGACATCACCGGAAGTGTGTCATAAGGCCACACCCGCTGGCATCACCGGAAGTGTGTCATAAGGCCACACACCCTGCCCCCAACAGTCCCGGCTGCCGCCGGCCTTGCAGCTCCACTGCCGAGCCCCATGAGGGGCCCGGCAGTGGACCTGCAAGGCCAGCAGGAGTGCAAGGAAGCCCCGCGAAGGCCCTCCCTGGCCCCAGGCAGGCAGGGGTGGGGAGTGGCAGGGAGGAAACAACTTACCTTCCCTCTTCTCCTGCCTCCTCCTGGCTGAATGACGGCCGGAAGCGCGGCGGCTGGAAGCAGGGGGCGGGGCTTCGTCATGTGCCCCCCCGTACCTCACCCGGGGGAACTGCGATCCCCCACGATCCCCCCCGAAATAACCTCTGAGTTTAACCCTGATGATTTGCCCCCGTTTTGCTGATAATATCCTGTCAGGTCTAAACTCGACGTGACATCCCCACCCCACTTGGTCAAGATTCCCAGCCCAGCTCCCATTCCTGTCACTCAGATTATCCATTGCTGGGAAATAATTTCCCAAGTGCCACAGGGGCCTTATTACCCAACTGTGGTACAGAACAGGAAGAAGGTAATTTAGCCTCTTCCGGTGTCATTTCCCCAACCTAAATTGACTCTAGAGGCTTCATTTGCTCTGGTTGGGGCCTGCACATGCAGCCCATCCATGGGGTGTTTCAGGTTAGGAAAATTATGTAGTGGGAGGCTGAGTGTCCTTCTCCTCTTACACCGTGCTGCCATCAGACCACTGAATTGGACCCCTGTGGAAGCTGGGAGATTAGTTCCCAGAAGCTGGCATTTGACTGATGGGAATCAGAATCAAATTGAGGGGAATTCAGACCCAATTTGGACAAAAGAGACATCTACTTTGGTCCTAAAGTGCCAATCTGGCCTATTAAATAAAATAAATAAAACATTGCTGTTTTCTTTTTTAAAACCTGAGTACTGTTATCATTAGTGAAATAACTCATCACAAGTCCATTTCATCCGGTCTTTCATGCCTTCCTACCACAGAGATTCCGCTATTTCCACTTTACTCATTTGCTAATTATTTTGGAAATTATGGACAACATTTATTTATTTTATTTTATTACTTCAATTTATACCCCACCCTCCCCGCGAGCAGGGCAGCTTACATTAATTGGTACCAGTACCATAAAATCATATACAAAAGTTAAAACATTATACAGTCCGACAATTAAAGTGCTAGTGGTAGTAGTTGTCTTTCAGTACTTAAGATGGCATACTGCATGGTAAACAACAATTCTTTCTGATTCAGTGGTCTTCGGCCTTGCGCGATGGTATGGCACAAGCACATGAGAATTACTTTGAACATTTGGAATCAAAGGGGCTTATTTTTCATGTCGATTAACAACTAGACACTGAGAAAATGGGTAACCTGAGAAAATAATACATTTAATTATACTGCACATGTTGGCAATTTTGGTATTTTACAAAACCAAACAACCCCTAAATACATATTGGTGAAATCTCTCTGAAGCATTTGTCATTAATATTTACCAGTGCAATTCCCCCCTCTGGTGGTAGACATTTGTAACTACTATTTCTCGCTTCCCAGCAGTTCTGAAAAAGCACATACCATGCAATCCCAAACAGAGTTACACTCTTCTAAACCTTTAGTGTTTTAGTGGCTTTAGAAGGGTATAAATTGGCTTAGAATTGTACTATTAGTTGGAACGGCACCATGAAACTTAAATTTGTTTCAGAAAAGAGCTTGTGCAAGTACAAATTGCCATGGGTGTATTGCTCTGGGTGAGCAATATCTTCAAACTATCCCATCAGTAATGCAGTTAGGTAATTTACTGGCTGTCATGGTTCTATGTATGTATGCTTCAAATTATCTGGTAGTTTTCTTTGTTCATGTCTTTTAGGTGGTCAGGGGAGCCTCATGTATCAAGTGCCATGGGGACACAGGAGCTGCAGGAAAAAGGGCTTACGAGATGATATCCCTCCCAACTCCCTTTCACCACCGCAACCTCTTCCATTTGCACGACGTTTGTGGGCTGAAGAAGGAATTGGCAGCAGTTCCGTCTTGATTCCAGTCCACTGACAGCCATTTTGATTATGTGGGTTTCCTCACCCTCAGCAGAGGATTCGTGAAGAAGGGTGAGGTAAAGAAGATCTATTCTAGTGACTGAGTTTTTTTCCAGTAGGATCCAATCCATTGTGTGTCAGGTAACACTATTTATTTCTTTTTCATATTTGTATCCCGCCCATCCCACGAGTGGGCTTAGGGCAGTTACAGTAAAGTTTAAAAACCTAATATAAACGTTTAAAATCAGTAGTTATAGCTACTAGTGAAAGTTCCGACCCATTAATACAGATGTAAATGGCCGGTTACTGATGGATGGATGGCCAGTAGGTGGGAAACAGCAACCTCGGGGAGGCCATGTGTGGACGCCCACTGCCTCAACCAAAAGCTTGTCAGAACAGCTCCATCCTGCAGGACCTGTGGAACTGAATAAGATCTTGCAGGGCCCTGATCTCGATGGGGAGCATGTTCCATGAGGTGGGGGCCAGGGCAGAAAAGGCCCTGGCCTTGGTTGAGGCTAGATGGATGTCCTTTGGGCCAGGGACACCAAGAGATGTTGATTATTGGAGCGTAAAGCTCTTTGAGGCATACACAGGAAGAGGCAGTCCCTTAGGAGATGTTTAATAAATTCATTTTGTTATGAGAATGGGAAAGATCATTGCTGTCTATACAATGGTCTGCCACATTTCAAAAGACAACTCGAGTCACAGCTTTCAAATTGAAATTTATTAATAAATTTATGGTTTTCCAGATATAGTACATCAATACATATAGTGGTAATGGGGAAAAACCCTTCATGTTTAGTTCCCCACTATTGGAATGTATTTGTTGTGCTACCCTGTTAGCCTTCTTTACCTAAGCTGTATCTCCCACCAAAGTAGATATAAAGTGGGGCTGGAATTTAAGTACTATGAGTGGGATTTTATGTCCTCCCCTCCCCTGATGCTCTTCAAATTGTTCTTTTGTGGGTGGGGGGACCGTCACACACACTGTGTATGGTGGTAAAATGGGGGTCTGCAGTGGAGGGAAAACAGGTAAAATCATTCCATCCACCATACTACCATAAGCGCCAGTTACTTGGGGAGAAGAGCACTTTTGGATATTATATTTTATCTGTATAATTATATTTTATCTGCATTACCATCATGATTAATTGGAAGGATTTGGAAACACCTTCCAGGCCATGAACAGCCAGCCTGCAGCACAAGCTGTGTACAAACACAAGAACATCCCTTATACATCAGACCCAGGGTCTATCCTGTCCAGTATCCTGCAGCTAGGAAATTGCAAGAAAGACATAAGGTATCTGACTTCCCTGTTATTTGTCCTAACATGGTGGCTACTTTTAGCTGTTGCTCCCCATGTGAGTAAAGAGAGAACCTACCATGTGAATACGTTGAAAAGTAAAATATGGAAGGTACAGCAGAATAATACATAACAATACCCTTTAAGTAAATATTAATTCATCATTTTTCATGATCTTGTTAGCCGATGGCAATGATTCTTACATTACCTGATCTCACTATATCCTAACAGCTTGTAATCCCTAAATTCTCTTCTCATTTTATTAGCCACTATTAGCAAAAAGTTGTAGCACCTTGGAAGAATAACGGGTTGACTCCAAACAGCTTTTCTGTGGATGAAGAACAAAGGACATATCCCTGCGGACAACCCCCCCCCCCCCAAAAAAAGGATATGCTGAGGATCACAGGACCTGGATGTGGGGGAACTGGGTGAGATTGATTGAAAATGCTGGCTGGATCCAACCCAATGATTATGTCAATTTTTTAAATAAAGATTAACTTGACATACAAACACACTGACTCTCTCCATCAGCTTCTACAGAAAATTTCGTTTTTTAACTATCAGTGATCACATGTTTTCAAATGGAGATAAGAAAGAAATGAGCCACTCCCCCCCACCCCCACCCAAAAAAGAAACAGACGAACTCTGCTGGGTCATGCCAAAGCTCAGCATCTTGTTTCCCCACAGTCAAGTGCTTCTTGGAAAGCCCACAAATACAACATGAAGGATATAGTCCCCTTGCTACTGGTGTTCCAGAAGTTCACTGCCTCTGAAAATGGAGAGTCCCTTTAGCCTTCATGGCTAATGACCACTAATAAAATTTACCCTTCACTTTAAAGCCTTCTATACTGGTAGCTATTTTGGAAACATGGAGAAAGATTTCCGAATTGACATATGGTGTTATCTCAAAACCTTATAGAGATTTGTACTATGAAACTTGTCACAGTGGTGCCCATTACAATGTGATTGTGTTACTTCCAGTAATGTTCTCAATGTTAACTTCACTGTGAACCAGCTGCCAGGTTATACAAAAATGCCATTGTGGCATCCAAAATAATCCCCCCCCCTTTCAGATCAACCTAGTATATATAATGAATATAAATGTAGAGCTGGTTCAAAAGTAGTGATAACATTTGTTCTGCTACTCTCTATGTTTATTCAGCTCTTTCTCACAGATACCCTCCCCCATATCCTAGGCTAGATCCCCCATAAAACTATGTCAGTCTTTGGAAACCAAATGAATATTAGAAGCAAAGTAAAATTTCCAATAAGACAAATATATGCTTTGTACAGTGTATCATTAGAACTCTGTTTGTTACTTACTCAGTTCTAAAGCATCTTGAAAACTGTTAATTGCACTCTAGTGTCTGAACTGGTAGAACTCAGATCAATAAAATGAAGAAAATACATGTAACATAGTTCCAAAGGGGTGTACATTGGAAACATACACTCAGTCATTCCACTGTTATGGCAGATGATTGTACCGCTGACTGCTGCTTGTTGGGGGTAACAGAGTGAGAGGGTTATTATTGCCTTAAAGCCTTGCTCATTGGTTTCCTGGGAACATCTGTTTGGTTGGAGTGGAAAGCAAAATAGTGATTGTGCATTCTTCTTAACTATATTGTAGACAGAGCTCTTTTTAACCTTCATGATTACCTTCTAGTTTTACAGAAATGTGTCTGGACAGGAGGAGTCAAAAAGTCATTTCCCATTCTGATGCTGAGGATGCTTCACAGGATAGTTTCCCAAACAGAACTCCCTTCTCCAAAAGTTTCCCACAGGAGGACAGGGCTTTTTTTAAAAAAAAAGTCAAATTTCCATTCTACATTGCAACATGACAACTAAACATCTGGGTACCTTTATACATGGTTATCTTTGCTGCTGCTCAGTTTTACTAGGTCAAAAGAACACAGAAAATATCTCATTCTCTTCACTAGAAACACAGGCACCCATCTATTATTTTGTCTCTTATTGTCACCATCTGTGGACTCCTGAGATTGTTCATTAGTAAGCAATTAATTGTCATCCAAAATGATATCCTCTTTATCACATAGCATGTGGACTAATTTAATAAAAGGCTTTCTTCTAAATGCCTATTGTGAGGGCTAGAAAATAAATGGAATGAACAAAATAAAGGATCTTCTCCATTTGATTGGTGTCTGGCTACTCTAAGCAATCACCTTATCTCATTACATTATTGGCTAAATACTACTAATCAGGTGATTATCCTGTACTTTAGCACAGATTTCAGGGCATTAGCCATATGACCTTAATTTTAGAACAATCACACTTGTAAAGATGGAGCTTAAACACAGTATCTTGACCTTTCTGGATAGGGTATTTAATAAGGTGAATTACTTATGCTGTTAGCTGAATAACAGCTTATAGAAACTTGTAATTGGTTGATAGATTGTGTTGCCCCAGACACTGGTTGTGATGTCATGGAATGTTCATTTTCAGGGTGAAATTACTCTGCTTGGGAAATCCCTAACTTGTACCCAGTCCTTTTCAGTAACTCCATATATTTTATAGTCATTTTCCCTTTAAATTCCAGCTTTCCATCTCAATCCTATATCTTTCAGCAACCCTGAGAAGACATTCAGGCCAGCTACTTGAGCCACAAGTTCACCATACAAAGTTACATTATTTCTAACTTGAAAGTGAGTCAAAATGACTCAGGAACTCCCTAGTCAGTTATCCCAAGCATTCAATACATGTTTGGTAAGAGTTTTTCTTAACAGTTTTCATTCATGCAGGTTACAAGCCACGAGAAAATTTCTTTAAATATTTACTTTCAGTCCAAGTAAAATGCTGTTACAAATGTTCAGACAGCTAAACAATCTTCAGAAAATTTGCACTTGCTCCGTGAATAAGATTGATGCTCATGTGCATGACAGGGCTCTAGACATCAGATTTCAAAACATTTCTCTATGGTTGCTGGTAGAAAAAAGCATATAAAAGTAATCCCTTTCAATAATAAATTGTGCAGGATACTAGAGACACACAAGATGGGTGGGTGGGTAGGGAAATAGCATTTTCATCAGTTCATTATCACAGTTAGTTCAGGAATGTAAGAATATAAAATGCAATGGCAATGACTCATCCAGTTCCATATTCTGTCTGACTGTAGTCAAATGAATGCCACAGGGAAGATGACACCCAGGGCTGTATGGTCAATAGATTTCTTCTTTTGCATCTCCCAGTTTCTGGCAGTCAAAATTGTAAACCATAATCCAAAGTGGTATGTGCATCTACCTGCATTTATTACAGACTTTCCCTTTTATCACCTTTTCCTAACAGAAATCTATTTTGAGTTTTTTCAAATTTACTGAATGAGAGGTGCCACTGGAAGAATTAATCAAAGAAAAATAAATCATGGGAAAATATCCTATGTGCAGAATCATCAGATTTCTTTAGGGTACATTCTTTAATCAGCTCCTATGACACACCTTTTAACTACTTTTTATATAAACTTGGCAAAATTAAAACAGTCCAGATAGCTGGGAAGCAATTGAGAAGAAAATTCAAAACATTTTGGAGCATGCACATCACTGTGATCATGAGAGGGATTTCAGGAAGTGCTAAGTCAGTGTTCTGCCCTCATGGCCTTCTTATATGCCCAGGGTAATGCTGATTACCTCTTTGGAGTCAGAAAGGAATTTTCCTCCAGGCAAGACTTTTTTTGGGGGGGGGGCTTTCTCTGGGCATAGAGCAGGGGTCACTGGGGGAGTGGGGGGAAAGGTAGTTGTGAATTTCCTGTGTTGTGCGAGGGGTTGGACAGATAGCCCTTGAGGTCCCTCCCAGCTCTATGTTCCTATCATATTATGTCTTAGCATGGAGCCAGGATTTGGTAATTCAGTAATTTTTTCTCTTACTCAGTGCCTCCTCGAAGGAGCTCATAGCAGGATACATGGCTCTCCCCTCTCCTCCATGAAATCCTCACAACAATCTGTGAGACAGAGATTAGTCTGAAAGAAAATGACTGGCCCAAAGTCACCCACTGAGTTTATGGAGCGTGCAGATTTGAACCTACCAGGTCCTTCCAACCATACTTAACTGCTATGCCACACTGGCTCTCATGACTTCTGGCTATCCACAGATTTTCCGCTATAAATTTCCCCAATACTTTTAAAAAATGCTTCACTGGGAATAATCTCTCTATATACTAATTGTCTTTTGGTGGTGGCACGTTGCTGAACATTCCACACACTCCAAAATCAGTAGGCTCCCGCATGTGTCACTCAGAAGCTGTCCCTATCCACTGGCTGCGTTGTCTGAGTCCCACCTCCAACATTCTAAACAGTTTGCTGTTCCTCACCCCCCCAATAGCCAGTCGGAACACAGAGGTCATTTGCATATGCGGCCTGATTGGCCTTTGCCTCTAACATTCTAAACAGTTTGCTGCTGCTGTTGGGAGTCACTGAATGTGTCCTGTGGTAATATATATATCTCAATCTTCCCTTAAATGGTCAGTGGAATTGCCAGTTTCCCTGTGGGGCCTGGAGATCTCCCAGAAATCACCATGTTCCCCAGCCACAGCACATCATTTCCCCTACAGAAAATTTCCCAGCTATTACAACTGATATCCAGATAACCAAGATCAGTTCTCCTGGAGACAATGTCTACTTTGGGCAGTGGACTCTATGGCATTATACCCTGCTGAAGTCCCTCCACACCCAAAACCCTCCCCTCCCCAGGCTCTACCCCTCAAATCTATAGGTATTTCCCAACCCAGAGTTGGCAACCATGTAATTGGCTATGGAACCACTTTCCAGACTCTTGGAACCCAGAAAACATGGCATAGGAGGAGGTGCCTTAGCTGCCACTGCATAACACCCCCCCAAAAAAAATAAGTCAGAGGTGGAGGGAACCATACCTGTTACCATGAGGCTGTCCTCCCATACTACCCACTTGGGGCAGCAAAATGACTTGAGACAGCCCTGCCTTATAGCTAAGCAAAAGGAAAGAAACATGGCTTGTCTTCCTCTATTTTCCCCTTGCCTCTGCCACCCCACCAGCCACAGCCGGGACACTCACCTGGAGCTTCCTTCTAGAGCTCGTTGTATTTCTTCCCACAACAAGCCTTACTCCTAGTGTTATATATTACTAATATTTAACCTCAATCATGAAATTCAGTGCACTGATAACTATAATGTGAAAAACAAGGATGATCCCATGCTAAAGATTTACCTCATTAAATATTCCATCCTTCACTCCAATAAATTAATTTCTAAGAAACTCTGTTGACATTTTTGAAATGAGTGGAACCCCAAGAGTGGGGGAGGGGAGAGCGCTCTTTCTCCTCCCCGCCTCTTTCAAAAAAACACCTCCCCGCCTCTTTCCCTCTGTAGTAAGAACTATTTTCTTTGATTGTTTTTGGTCCCATTCAAAATGAGTAATAATTCCATAACCCTGAAACCCAAAAAGGGGAAAAAATCACAAAACACAATCCAAAATACAATCCAAAAATGCCACTCTTTGTTGAGCAGAATATTCCAACAGAAACTAGCATTTGTATATTCCACCTAGTGATCTTAGTAGCCCTTTTTACTCATCACTCTTTGGAGGTGTCCTCACCTAAACTGACTTGCAAACTAATACAGTAGGAATGCTCACTCAGCATATTGAAAATGAAATTGACCAGGGCTTTCTCAGCACTTAAAGGCTTGGTCAGTTTCATTTTCAATACAACAATTCTTAGTACATTTGTTGTCCTGGGCATGCAACTCTACAACTGATAGTTTGAATTGGAAGCCAAGCTTGTTTAGCTGAGGATTTGTTGCACCCATGAGACTAAATAAATATAATTAATACTCAAATGCATATCCATATATTAGGAAAACATTAGACTACTGTCCTTGGATAATGGTATTATTATTTTTTAACAGATGAAGTGATACATATTGGATGTGGTGGGGAAAACATAATGCAAGTTTTTTCTGGACTACTCACTGAAATTCCCATGGATCAGGATTTGTTCTAATGAGCAGTCTAAGGTGAGGAGGATTGCTGCTTGTTTCTCTTCTGCTAGCACTTCTGTTCGTGCAAGGGTATTTATCTTGTGCAAATGAAAGTGTTAGCAGAAGGGGAAGTACACTGTCTAGAGAACTACCTAGTGGTCATGAAACTCACTCATAGGAACCAAGCCAATTGTACTAGCTCATATTCACTTGCCCATTCTAACCATCTTGGGAAAACTGAGATTTGGTGGCATCAGCAATTATGGCAGCCACCCCCAGGACTATCAATTATACTTACTATAGAAAATACAACAGCATTTTTAAAAAATCTGATGGACCTTAACTAGGCAAATGAAGCAGGTTTTTTTTTTTTTAATCCTCTGCTTGGGAAGTACTTTTGATTCTCACAGTCCCTGTTTCAGTCAAACACAAGGACTCAGTTTTCAAGTAGACAATGATCCAGTGGCAGCAAAAAGGTTGTGTTAGCTCCTGAATGTTTTAGAACAAACAAACAAAAAAAACGTTTTAAGTTTTGGTGAACTACTTTGGTACATCACAGTCCGTCCAGATTGTATCCAGCTAGACTAATATGGAGTTATTTTTGTCATACATGAAAGGCACACCATCGTACTTTTTTTTTTTAACAATATCCACAGATTGCCATAATTTGCCATCTTGCATTATCGTACATCAACACATTCTACTCTTGGCCATATACAGGTTTTTCAAATCAACTTTCTTTTCACTACTATGAAGCATGCCTTTCCACATTCATCTAAACAATTTCTGTTCTATACAGCTGGGTGAAATAGGCTTCCTCTGCCTCTTTTTAACTTTCAATTTATTTACTTTTCTAATCTACCACATTGCAGGATGTGAGAAATATCAATATGCTAAATACATACATATCAGGTATAATTTTACTTAAAGTCACAAATTGCTTAGATCTTAAATTATTTGTGTATAAATACATCTGTATATTCTCAATACCTTGTTTAAAGAACGGAAGGAACTTCATAATTTCTCTCAAGGATGAGAGCCAGTTTGGTGTAATGGTTAAGAGCATGGACTCTAATCTGGGAGAACCGGGTTTGATTCCCCACTCCTCCACTTGCACCTGGCTGGATGACCTTGGGCAAGCCATAATTCTGGCACAGCTGTTCTTGAAAAAGAGCAGTTTCTGTCAGAGCTCTCTCCGTTTGGTGTAGTGGTTAAGTGCGCAGACTCTAATCTGGGAGAACCGGGTTTGATTCCCCACTCCTCCACTTGCACCTGGCTGGATGACCTTGGGCAAGCCATAATTCTGGCACAGCTGTTCTTGAAAAAGAGCAGTTTCTGTTAAGAGTTCTCTCAGCCCCACCTACCTCACAGGGTGTCTGTTGTGGGGAGAGGAAGAGAAAGGAGTTTGTAAGCTGCTCTGAGACACCTTTGGGTAGTGAAGGACGGGATATAAATCCAATCTCCTCCTCTTCTTCAGCCCCACCTACTTCACCGGGTGTCTGTTGTGGGAAGGGGAAGGGCAAGCCATAATTCTGGCACAGCTGTTCTTGAAAAAGAGCAGTTTCTGTTAAGAGTTCTCTCAGCCCCACCTACCTCACAGGGTGTCTGTTGTGGGGAGAGGAAGGGAAAGGAGTTTGTAAGCCACTCTGAGACTCCTTCGGGTAGTGAAGGGCGGGGTATAAATGCAATCTCTTCTTTTTCTTCTTAAAAAACAGCATCTGATATTGACATCAAAATAAAAATAGCATTGACATCAACCTGCTAAATTTATTTCTTTCAGTTTTTGATCTGGAACATAGATCATTTTCTACTAGAACAAAACACAAGAGCCAAAACGGCTGCTGAAAACAAAAAAGGAAAATCTGAGTATGGTAGAAGATCTGTGTTTAAAAGAGGCATGGATATGGACTGCAAGTGTCAACCTCAGTTACCAAGCACACTATGTGCATGGAGTACTTTGCACACTAGAATGCTATACAAATGCTAATATTATTTCTTTCAGAAAATTTCCACAAGCAAATTTTAGATGGAATATCTTTTGACATGTGGTATAAAATATATGCAGAAGCACTACAAGGGCTACAACTGTGTACTAGGTTGCAGGAGGAATGACTTTTTAAAAATAGTGTAGCTGTAAGGAGCATTTATAAATGTGCAAGATCCTATGTAGCTTACTCTGATTTTAGCATCTATGGTTCAATACAAATCAATGTCCTGTTTTTCAGTGCATGTTAAAATACTATTGTGGAATAAGAAACTAAATTTGATCCAAACATTATGATGGTAGGCTACCTAAAGCTACAGAGTTGGACAGATCAACTAAACATCTGGGTTTATAGTATAGTACAGATTCTCTTGGAATCTGCAATACAGCCAGATTTTCAAGCAGCAGATGTGGCCAGTGATGCCTTATTCTCAGTTGTGACTGTTTTGTCCTTGGCAAGTATTTGGTGTCAGCCATCCACATTCTGGTAGCCTCCCATATTTCCTATTCCTACTCATCTAGCCACAATTCTCAGAATTGCACTGTTATACAGTGCTGAAACTCAGGGTTAGGTGAGCAAGACTATGTAGCCAGTTTGGTGTAGTGGTTAAGTGTGCGGAATCTAATCTGGGAGGACCGGGTTTGATTCCCCACTCCTCCACTTGCACCTGCTGATGTGACCTTGGGTCAGTCACAAGCTCTGGCACAGCTGTCCTTGAAAAAGAGCCGTTTGTGTCAGAGCTCTCTCAGCCCCACCCACCTCACAGGGTGTCTGTTGTGGGGAGGGGAAGGGAAGGGAGTTTGTAAGCCGCTCTGAGACTCCAAGGGAAGGGCGGGGTATAAACCCAATCTCTTCTTCTTCTGTGTAGTGGTTTGAGAGTTGGACTATGACCTGAAAGACATAGGTTCAAATCCCTACCAAGAATGAAGCTCATTGGATGATGTTGAGCCAGTCATTTTCTCACAGGAATTTGTCATGACAGCAAATGGAGAACCATGCATGCCACCCTTTTCTTTAAGAGGGGGCTAAAGTAAAATAGATACCCATTTAAACCCATAGGTGAGTATTGAATTGTTGTAACTGTTTATTCTGCCAGGATTGCTCTAAATCTCAGACTGGTTTCTCATAACATTTTTAAAAATCTTTAAAAGAAGACGAAGAAGAAGAGGTTGTATTTATACCCCGCCCTTCACTACCCAAAGGTGTCTCAGAGCAGCTTACAAACTCCTTTCCCTTCCCCTCCCCACAACAGATACCCTGTGAGGTAGGTGGGGGTGAGAGAACTCTGACACAAACTGCTCTTTTTCAAGAACAGCTCTTATCAGAGCTACGGCTACCCAAGGTCATCCAGCCAGGTGCAAGTGAAGGAGTGGGGAATCAAACCCGGTTCTCTCAGATTAGAGTCTGTGCACTTAACCACTACACCAAACTGGCATAAAAGTAAAGCTACAAGCCAGTTTGGTGTAGTGGTTAAGTACACCGACTCTAATCTGGGAGAACTGGGTTTGATTCCCCACTCCTCCACTTGCAGCTGCTGGGTGACCTTGGGCAAGCCATAGTTCTGTCAGAGCTGTTCTCTCAAGGACAGTTCTGGAAAGAGCTCTCTCAGCCCCGCCTATCTCACAGGGTGTCTGTTGTGGGGAGGGAAAGGGAAAGATGTTTGTAAGCTGGTCTGAGACTCTGAGTGAAGGGTGGGGTGCAGGCCCGTAGCCAGGATTTTTTAAGTCAGGGGGCATTTAAATTTCTTAGGGGGCACTGGCTAATCAATTTTACCCAGGGGAGAAGGCCGTGACACCCTGGGCTAGATGTGAAGTCAGGAGGCCTTGCCAGCAAGTTGGAGGGCCTAGCCCCGAGATGCCCCACTGTAGCTATGGGCCTGGCGGGGTATAAATCTAATCTCTTCTTCTTCTTTTTACATAAATTGAATAGTGAGAGGCTGGGTGGACTATGTGGTGTTTTCGTCCAGTCCAGCTCCTTAATCCACTTTCTGTAGTACTTGATTTGTCAACATTAAAATCACAGATCTGGCAAGGATCAATATATGATGTGCACATAAACACTCCGTTATTAGGTAAACTTTTATTAAAGGAATCTGCAAGATTTACAAAGCATAGTGTTGAAAAAGTTACTTAAAAAAATCATTTCCAGAAAATTAAAAAAGCAGCACCAAAATATACATTATGAAAGGCACACATTGTTTTAAACACAGCAATGGATTAGTTACGTATAATTTGAAAAGCATACCTTTTAAGCAATTTGATTGTAATTACTTCAGCACCAAAAATAAATGATACATTATGTACCATCTGGGTTGATCTCTTGCATTTGAGTGCCTATCTAGTACTGTTGCTCCTGCATCTTTTCCTCACAGCTTGAAATGTAGTACTTGGGGGGGGGGGAACTTTAAACAATTTATGTTGTAAACACTTGGGAGGTAATCCCTGTAATAAATGTGGTCTACTTTACCATCTATCCTGCAGAGTCTAAGAGACAATAATGACAAAACCACACAGTACTTCATTTGTTCCGTAACTTGAAATTCATGAGCTATATCCTGTTTCTTCAAGCTTATACCACTGTTATGTCACCCATCCTGTTTCCGATGTCATACTACAAGAGAATAAAGAGTAAACATATTACGTTTACTGGAAAAGAAATAATCATTTCTCTAAATACTTCTGAATTATCATTTGTAATGCCACATTAATTCCATATTTAATTCAGAATGTAAAACCAATGAAATTGGATAATATATTAAAAATACAACTCAGAAAAGGCTATTATTTACTCCAGTGCAAGACTAATTTCTTTCCCCAGGCATGCCATCAAAGGAGTGAGAGAGACATCTTACATTTGCCTACAATTTACAGTAATGTCCACTTTAAAAAAAAGTGTACAATATTTTTTGGGGGGTCATCTTACATTCAGGCTTGCCTGTATGGTACTCTTAATGTATTCAAATTATCTGAAAATAAACAAAATATGTATTTTACACAAAACCTAGTAAAATTAATTCTAAATCCTGTTTCTAATGTAATACTACAGGTCAGTGATGGGAGAGAGAGAGAGATGTTCAGATCAAATATTTATGGTACCTTGGCAGTCCTAACCATATTGCAAGCTGTGATTGACTTTGAATTCACCCTCTGAATATTGCCTCTTTCCCTCAGAACTCACTTCACCTTTTTATGATCTACTGCTATGTCAAGATTCTACATAATGACAAAGACATGAACTCTTTGCAGCTAAACTTTTCCATTAGAAATTATTCACATAATTCACTACAGGATTGTAATTTATTTTTCCTCTCTCCTTCCTCCAGTATACTAAACTTTATTGTTGCTTTTTTCATGTTAACTTAATCTATATACTAATAGCGAAAGGCGCCCCCGGCGTGCGGATATCTAAATCCGCACATCGGGGGCACCCGGGGGGCAGGGAGATTTTCCTGCACACTTGGGGCAGTCCCCAGGTGTGCACAAAAATCTGAAAAGGTGAAAAAAATATCGGGGGGATATTTAAATCCCCCAAAAGTAAAAGAGTGTCCCCTGCGCATGCTCTGAGACCCAGGTTCAGATCCCCTGTGAGACCCAGGTTCAGATCCCCATCTTGCGGTGGAAGCTGACTGGGTGATTTTGGACCAGTCACATACTTTCAGCCTAGCCAACCTCACAGGGTTGTTGTGCAGATAAAAAGGAGGAGAGAATAATGTAAGCTGCTTTGGTCCCCACTGTGGAGAAGACTGTAATTTTCCTAGGTAGAGGCTGTGGGGGAGGGGTGTGGAGACAGAAAGCTGAAGACAGAGAGGCAGATAAAGGTAGGCTGGCTGTTGGGTGGGAAGGAAATTATGTTGCCAACTCCAGGTTGGGAAATTCCTGGACATTTGAGGGGTGGAGCCTGGGGAGGATGGGATTTGAGGAGTGGAGGAACTACAGACCAGTATAATGCCACAGACTCCAGCCTCCAAACCAGACATGGAGGAGAGAAAGAAAGGGGGGGTAGAAGGGAGAAACAGTGTGAGAGAGGTAGGGGGAGACAGGAGGAAGCAAAGGTGTGAGGAATAGGATAAATATCCTGCAAGTTTCTTGCGAGTCTCCACATGTACTTAATAAAATCCTCACAATACTATTTTTTTTTGGGGGGGGGGGAGATGGGAGCTGCAACCACAGAACACCTAAAATCACATCTAGTTGGGACCTGATGGTGCCGTTTAAAAGATTATGGATCCAAGTTCCAACATGATTATAAGTTTAGGATTTAGGATCTGGAAATTAGGTAGATAGTTAATAAGACACTACTAATATACACTATGAAGACAAACTAATGTCTATACTAAAAGGTCTTGCTATGAGCCTTTGAGGATGCTGAATGCCAACCAAATATTTGAGCCATGTCAAATCAGAATCAGGAAAACAATATTAAATTAATGGAGTGAAACATCTTCCACTTTTTCTTCTGAGGAAGAAAAATCAGGCGATTGCAATAAACAAATGCCAGATAAGTACCCCCCCCCAAAAAAAATCCTGTTTATTTTGTACATGGATTCTAGAGTGCAAGAGAAAGGTGCACAGACATCCAGTCCTTTCAAGAATATGAAAGTTGATAGCATTCCCTGAAATTCCCTGTAAAAAGCTGAACATTGGAAACAATTAGCACGAAATGCTTGGGTTGGCTAGATTTGCTAACAGGTGGCCATAAGGATTTTAATAGTATTTTTTCTAGCCAACGAAGCAATCTCTTTCATTTAGATTATCAAGGAAACTAGGGCAGGGTTAGTACATCAATTTTTGCAGGGCTTGGCATGATCAGAATGTACAATCTCGGCACAGAGGAAATATACTTTCTCTTTTTTTTGCTGTCAAGGAATCTTCTCATGTGATGCCTTTAAGACCAATCTCAGAGATTTCTCCTTCACTAGAAAGGCAATGAACCAAGAAACTCTGTTTCCAAGGGCCTTACTGTGCCAACCTAGAGACACTTTCCTAATAGTACACCTAACTGGTATACTTCAGTAGAATTCTGAGTACACCTGTTTAGGACTGCACTGTCTGAAGAGTTCAGCCTTTTCTTTTCTTTAGGTGAACTGACATGACAGTAAACTCTGACTGATCAGTGAATAGATCTTTGGTCTTTTATAGCTAGTACTGCTTCAGTTAAATTTATGCTAACAGTAAGGAGCATAATAATTGATTCCTGAACAAAGCATGGCTTTAAACTGTTGGTGCGGTGCTTTGAGTTTCAACCACACAAATGACTGTGTGAAAAATCAAACACTATTTAGGCTTACACCACATTGGAAATGTTACACTTTCTACCAATATCTTTAATTGCACATCTGGTATTTTATGCATCAACAAAACCTTACAGAAAATCAGTATTTGGAAATAATTATATCATTTGACTAACAGTACAGAGTCAATCCCTTCTAAATTCATTGATTTCAACGGACATAGAAGGGTTAACTTTCTTAGGACTACACTGTTAGTAAACTATATTTAAGTAGTACATGATTACTAAATTAGTTATTTGGAATTTATATGACCTTTGCAAGGGATGCAAAAGAAAATTTGACTGGTAGAATGCAATTAACTTAGTTTTAAAAGAGTTCCGTTTGGATAATCTAATAATCCAGAAACTGAAATTCTGTTAGTATGAAGTGGAATGAAATACACTTAAGCAATCATGATCAGTCACAGTCAAATGTTTGCCAAGTCCAAGCCCCTAGAGAATGAGGGATGATTTGTGAAGAAATCATATTATCTGCAAGGGGGCATCTAGATTCTCTCTCTCTCTCTCTGCCTCAAGGACAATAGGTTTGTTCGTTTTTTGCATAGTAGTGCTATCCTAGTTGAATGATGAGTGTTGTTTTCGGGTACTGCTACAGGCGTTCCTTTGATATATAAGCAAACACGGAGAAACATCAGACACTCAATTGGAAAACAGGGAAACACTGGAAATGAGGATGATTTTACTGGTGGACCACTTATTGATGCAATCGGTGGCTAGGAGCCCACTGTTCCATTCTTCTAACGGTGATACTCTCCTCTGGTATAAGGAGTCTTCCCTTGATACAAGATGCTCTTTCGGCACTGAGAGTCTCTTTGCAAGAGCAAGGCTCTGCAGCTAGTAGAGCAGATCCACGGGATTTAACCCAATATTAAAATAAATAATGAGATTCTGCTTTAAAGGGCCTTATTTCATGGCCCTCAGAGGAAAATTTTCAATAGTTCACTGAAGTCAAAAGACATTTGAACAGGAGGCTGAACAATCATACCCTTATGGCATGAAGTCGAAGGGTTATGATAAATAGCTCTGTTTCAAGGGTCAATTGATATTTCAGTAACGGATTTTTGGTGCTCATTCTCAGGGCCTCCACATCTGCATTGGTGCAGTTTTTGTTCAGTGCTGATGTAATACTGTGGTTTGTGTTGAACTGATACAGCAGTCAGTCATTTGCAGTCCTGAGAGTTTATTGCTTTGCTCAGCAGGTCTTAAAACGGACTGCATAAACACAGCACTCAAGCTAATGGGAAATACTCTCAAAGAGTTTCTATTGCCAACTGTGATAATTCACTCATCATAAAAGTACGGAACCAGTTCTAATTCCAGTATACATCTATGATCAAATCAAAATGGATGCTACAGATTCATATTTTTTAAAATCCAAAAGACATACAACCAAAAGAACATTCTGAATTGTAACTACAGCAAACCAAGTGTGCGTCCATCTAAATAATAGCCTCATTTGGAGCAATTGCTCCCTCCCTAGAACTTCAGACTACATGTGATTATTCCCCAGGATATACACAGTTTCTATTATTATGAGGCATAAAGTAATCAAAAGTGCTTCTAACAGATTCTAGAACTCTTTAAATATTTTGAGCTGTATTGCGAATTTTCCCTCAAGATCTCCCCCCTTTACATTCAAACCTGAAATGGCATCCTTCCTCCTTAGCAGTATCTAAAACTGTTTAATTTAAAAAAATCAAATAACCAAACCAATTAAAGAATTCAGAAGTATACACCTATTATTTTCAAAGATTTTGAAAACATGCGTGCACAATTAGCAAACATAACACCATTCAAATTTTCCAAAATACAGATGTTGCAAACCAGCATATAGGGCTAACAATGGGGAAAAAAACCATACCATATTGGTCAAGCATTTGCTTAATGATTTATTTAGGCCACACCTGTCTAAAAGCAGATACCTGTCAGACTGCATTCTTATAAAGCAAAGCAGCATTGCTTTTTTTGTTTTGTTTCAGTGCAAGACTGGAGCTAGTGGAGCTAGGCTGTGACCCCTAGGCCCAGTCCCCAGCCTGAATCATTATTTGTCACACTGGTGAACACTATGTTTAGCATAAAAGAAACAGAAGAAGTTCATCTTAAAACACCTCAAACAATAAATAATTTACTATGGTCATTTAAAAAATATATTTCCCAAAACTACAAGAAAATAAGGAAAGGGAAACTATAAACTACAGGAGAAAGTAAAGATAAACCACTAAAAACCCAAGAGGTGGTGGTCATATAATGATTACAATAAAATAGCTTTAAGTAAAAAAAAATAATTTGTTACATTGAAGGTGATTGTTAAAGTTGCTTTAAAAAATTCAAAGTCCAGGTATTCCGACTTAGTAAAAAAACTAAACAAAGAACACTTAAATATTAAGAAGCAAGACCAAACTTCAGAAAAAATTGGCATCTCATTGCCACTTCTGTTCCTCAATTGATATCCTTGCTTGGGGGCAGCCGCCCCACGTTCTGAATCTGAGTCTTCTCCAGTAAGTGTTTCATCATCACTCTCCTCGTTGCTCTTCTCATCCTCTTCCCCTGTTGGATCTAGTTGCTGCTGCAAGAACTCACATGCTTTCATAAGAGTCAATTTCCCCCTCTTATCTTTAAATCTGAAAAGTATGCCTTCAGGTACAATCCATTTGTAGGAGATGTTATTCTATTGTAGAAACAGAGCCAGATCTCTGTATTTCTTCCTTTTCCTCATATTTCAAAGGGAATGTCTTTCAGAACTCTTATCTCCTTGCCATCAATTTTAAAGGTAGCTCCATTTGTTGCTTTTAATATCTGATCCCTCACATGTCTTCCAGAGAATCTAACAACCACCTCACCGGGCAGATTATTTTTCTGTATGTATTCTGAATATGACCTATAGATCACATCCATCTCGCCTTGAAGAAAATCCGCTTTTAAATCTGCAACAGGTCCCAGAGCACCACTCATAGTCTAAGATTCTCCCCTTTGGTCTCAGGAACTCCCTGAAATCTCAGTGTAAAGCTTGCCTTTTCCATTTGAAGCTGTAAAAGCTGAGCTTCATCAGAATTTATCTTTTTTTCCATCTCCTGCATTTGCTTTTTAAGCTTTTTGGTGTTGGCATCCACTTCTTTAAGGTTCTCAGCCGTTTGCTCTGCTTTTTTTTTTTAGTGTCATCTAATTGCTGTTGCTGTGCAGCGAAGTTTTGATTGAGTGTCGTTATTTGCTCCAGCAGGGGTCGCAAAGCTTCTGTTAGCATCTTAGAGAAGTCTATGGCTGCATCCGGTCGCGTGACCGTACTTGCTGGGCTAGCTTTCCATCAAACGTGTAAAGCGCTCAACCTCCACTCGCTTGTTCCGGTGTGTGTCTCTGAGTCCAGTACTGGAACACTGCGGTGAGACTGTTGGGGCATTGGAACGCCTCAATCCACTGGCAGCATGCCGGGAGAGACGGCTAGGAACCCATCGCAAGAGCTCCAGGGGGGCGCGTACAATCGCACCCCCCTCCATCCGCTGGCTCACGGATCATGTCCTCGGGAGCTCCGGAGAGACGCATCTGCCATTAGATCGCCAAAACTATGGTCATTGACCAGAAGAATGAAACATGCATTAATAGAGTGGTTATGTATATATACACACACAGGGCTCTTTTTGTAGCAGGAACTCCTTTGCATATTAGGTAACACACCCCTAATGTAGCTAATCCTCCAAGAGTTTACAGTAGCCCCTGTAAGAAGAACTCTGTAAGCTCTAAGAGGATTGGCTACATTAGGGATGTGTTGTCTAATATGCAAATGAGTTCCTGCCCTGTGTGTGTGTATAATTTTAATTACATTGTAGATGCCTCTCTATAAAACTGAGCACAAACTTTTCTTTAATTGTAATTACTTTTAAAGGGCCCATTATTTACTGTAATAATAAAACAAAGCAAAAACACCTACAAAAACATGACACAGCTCCATAAATTTACAAAAGTATTGTGGCTAGTCTGGAAATGCAACAAAAATGTTTGGAATGCTGATGATGAGTAGATGGGTGAAAGGACAATATGAAATTGAACAAGTTCAGTCATATATGATGTGCCAAAAATCAGTACTTTTCGGTTGGGTCTATTGGAATTTTTAAAAATCGGTATTTCCAACAAATCCTGGATCCCAATACTGGTACGGTACTGGGATCTGGGATTTTTCAGAAATCCCCCCTTTTCCCCCAGGTCCAATATATCGAAGAAGAAAAATACATAAAGCTAGCCCAACTCTGGGGCTAGTTTGGCTTCTCCTGCAATGCGCTTTAAACCATGCTGCAGGAGTGGCTGGCCCCTGTATCTGTGATCCTGGGCTGGCTCCTCTTGCAGCTCGGTTTAAACCGAGCCAGCCCTAGCTGAGCAGCACAGAGCCCTCAGCTCCCACTTCCCATTTAGTATAACTGAATATACCTGAATAAAAGCCAAAAAAATCAGCTTTTATTTGGGCTCAGCGATAACAATAGCCAATCTGATTCTCTGATGTGTATTTGGCTTAAATAATACCTGAAAAATACCCATAAGGTATTTTGGGGGTATTTTTTTCAGCTTGGTTTATGCTGAATGCACACCTCTATACCTGGGTGTTATTTTTGATAAGAAATTATGCTGGAAATTGCATACTGCATCTACTTTAGTTAAGGCCAAAAAGGAGGTTGGAACAATCTTTTTTAATGATAGCAGCACAGTGTATTCCAGCTGCACTCCAATTATTTACCATTAAAATTACTATTTAACTTCTAGATACAGCTCCAGTTTGGGTACAAGCACTACTCCTTCTATTGCCAAAATGTGCACCCTCTATAGCCCTTAGATTAGAAACTAGCCTTAACATCAATTTTAACCATGGGGTTATGTAAAGTTGGTTTAATGATTAATGACCGTATAAAGGATATTGATTTCCTAGAAACATTGGTAAAAGACCAGGGTGTGTGCTCTCCCCCACTATTTCACTTCACTCCAATGCTCCCACATCAATATGCATGTTACCTGGGTAACAACCAGTGCAAAATTTATTCAGATTCTAACCTTTTAACTGTTAGATATACTAGGATGAGTGATGTATGGAGAGGTTTTATATAGATAAATTTTATAATACTGCTTTTATCTGTTTTTGTTTGGCTCAGCTTTTGAATAGCCTGTGGGACATAATAAAGACTGAACTGAACTAACTGATGAGTAACTTTTTTTCCTTGTATGAAAGTTTACTGACAGTCTCCTTTCTTATAGGAAGATATAGAACAGAATCCAACACATAATGAACCCTTGAATAAAAAATGGTGAGGAACTGAATGAACTTCAGCTCCTTGCTTGCTAAATATGAGCTACACTTATGAGAAGCAATAATATGAACCAATATGATTTTTTCCTTTAAATCTATTCTATTGTAATTTTACATTAAAGGTAAAGGTTCACATGCTTGAAAGCCAGTTGAATCCGACTCTAGGGTTGCAGTGCTCATCTCTGTTTCAAAGCCGAAGAGCCAGCGCTGTCCGAAGACATTTCCGTGGTCATGTGGCCAGCATGACTAAACACCAAGGCGCACGGAACGCTGTTACCTTCCCATTGAAGTGGAACCTATTTATCTACTTGCAATTTCTTGCTTTCGAACTGCTAGGTTGGCAGGAGCTGGAACCAGAGACGGGAACTCACTCTGTCATGCAGCACACTCGGGTCTCGAACTGCTGAACTACTGACCTTCCACAGCCCGCAATTCAGCGTCTTAACCACTTGAGCCACTGCAGCTCCTTTACATTAGCTACTCATTAGTATGTTGTAGTCCATTCATATCCAAGCCTTTCTCTGTCCCTTGTGTGAGCAGAAGCAGCACTTCTGCACCCCCAGGGGCATATTTTACTGACTTCCCCTTCCCACTATAGTCTGCACTGCTCTGAGGATTCATTAACACTGAGAAGCTTTTTAAGGTGTGCAGAAAGAAGAGGGAGACATCTAACATTTATTTCATAATTGGAAATCAGCTCAAAAGTCTCTACATCTAAAACATGTAGTTTAACAGTGTGATGGTAAACAAGAGTTGCAACTTTCTAAGCCCATTAACTTCAATGGACTTAGAAGGATGTAACTCTGCTTAGGAACACACTGTAATTAACATAAAATACACAATTAAGAATATCAGATAGCCAACCAAGAGCTGGATCTAAATCACACATTTGTATCCAAGATTTCTGGCACTCCACAAGAATCTGTTCTGAGCAGAAGGGTATTTTTGGATTTACCAAGTCTGTAGTAGATTGCTGGGGAAAACATCAACAACCTCAGATATGCAGACAATACCACTCTAATGGCAGAAAGTGAAGAGGACCTCAAGAGCCTTTTGCTGGGACTTCCAGTTTATGGAGCAGCGATGGCGGACGTTCTCCCTGAACCGTGGGAGAGCGATCCGCACACCAGCGGTTTGCACCTGGGCATCGACTGCTAAGTGGTTCCTCTTGCCACCTGATGGTGACAGCCCTCAACTGGGCATGCCACGTGATGGCTCCACTTCAAACCCCTTAAGGGAGTCCTCAAAGGGAGAAGGCGAGCATGCAGGCCCATTCTCTGCATAATGGATCTGTCCCAATGCCCAATCCTCCAGAGCTGTGACAAATAAAACAGAAAACCAATTACACATAATATGAGGGAGGGTGGGAGAGCATAGAAAAAAGCAGGAGGAGGCACTCAGCTGCAGCTGTTTAAGATTCTATTAGCTCCTAGAAACTATGTCTGAGATTAATATGCTTTTGCAATAGGTATTGAGTGTCCCAGTGATGCAAAACTGTCCTGAAGTATGGTTGCCCGTTCTGGGTGGGGAAATACCTGGAATCTGAGCTTTTGGGGTGAGTAACTCTCTCTTTCTCTCCGTTTTTTTGAATTATAAATGGAGTATTCATGTGCACTAACATATAGAATAAATTGACAGCTCCTGTAGTTGAGGAGACAGTCTATAACAGTGGGAACCTGTTCAGAAGCCAGTTGTAATGTACCAGAACCAGTGGGATAGATAGTTTAATGAGCTTCAGGGGTAAGTTTATCAAACCGGGGTCTCTCTCTTCAAATTTAGAAAACCATTTTAAAATACATGTCTGTTAAAAGATGTGACTTTATGTGCAGCACCTTGACCTGATGAAGCTGAGGGAAACGAACACCAACTGGGGTCTGTCGTCACGGGACTATATTAATGTGCTGCTTTAATGTTAATGAAAGATTATCCACAAACCAGATAATTTTTGCAAGTCTTGTATAAATAACTTTTCCTTTAGGAATAATTGGGAGAGTAATTTTTACTCCTGAATAAAATATACACAGAGATGGGAGTACCAGACCACCTCACATGTCTCTTGAGAAACCTGTATAAGGGCCAAGAAGCGACAGTTAGAACTGGATATGGAACAACTGATTGGTTTAGCATAGGAAAAGGAGTACGACAAGGATGTATATTGTCGCCTTGCTTATTTAATATATATGCAGAGTACATCATGCGAAATGCTGGCCTGGATGAATCACAAGTGGGAATTAAGATTGCTGGGGAAAAGATCAACAACCTCAGATATGCAGATGATACCACTCTAATGGCTGAAAGTGAAGAGGACCTAAAGAGCCTCTTGCTCAGGGTAAAAGAGGAGAGCGCAAAAGTGGGCTTGAAGCTCAACATCAAAAAAACTAAGATCATGGCATCCGGCCCCATCACTCCTTGGCAAATAGAAGGGGTAGTCATGCAATCAGTGACAGACTTCACGTTCCTGGGATCCCAGATCACCGCAGACTGTGACAGCAGCCATGAAATTAAAAGACGCCTGCTCCTTTGGAGGAAAGTGATGGCAAACCTAGACAGAATAATAAAAAGTAGATACATCACCTTGCCAACAAATGTCCGTATGCTCAAAGCAATGGTACTCCCAGTAGTGATGTATGGCTACAAGAGTTGGATTTAAGGAAGACCGAGCACCAAACAATAGATTCTTTTGAATTATGTTCTTTGACAACTGTGGTTTGGAAGCAACTAATATTCAAATACTGATGATAAATAGCTAAACCTTGCTGTCCATTAACATGAGAGGCAGATAGTTTAGTACACCAACAGCTGTGTTAAGGAGTGGTGTGAACTCTCAGTTTCAGTGGGGAAAAATTATCCCATACATATACCCAGACATTCGGAAAGTCATGATCAATGAGAGGGACAAGTGCCCTATAGAAGTATACAGTCTGTTCTCACAGAAAGCTAAGATCATGGCATCCGACCCCATCACTCCTTGGCAAATAGAAGTGGAAGTAGTGACAGACTTCACGTTCCTGGGATCCCAGATCACTGCAGACAGTGACAGCAGCCATGAAATTAAAAGACGCCTGCTCCTTGGGAGGAAAGCAATGGCGAACCTAAACAGCATGATAAAAAGTAGAGACATCACCCTGCCAACAAAAGTCCGCATGGTCAAAGCAATGGTATTCCCAGTAGTCATGTATGGCTGCGAGAGTTGGACTATAAGGAAGGCCGAGCGCCGAAGAATAGATTCTCTTGAACTATGGTGCTGGAGAAGACTCTTGAGAGTCCCTTGGACTGCAAGAAGATCAAATCAGTCAATCCTAAAAGAAATCAACCCTGACTGTTCCCTGGAAGGCCAGATAATGAAACTGAAGCTCAAATACTTTGGCCACCAAATGAGAAGGGAGCACTCACTGGAGAAGACCCTGATGCTGGGAAAGATTGAAGGTCAAAGAAGACGGGGACGGCAAAGGATGAGATGGTTAGACAGTGTCATAGATGCAATGAACATGAAATTGAGCCAACTTCAGAGGACGGCGGAAGACAGGAAGGCCTGGCGTGATCTGGTCCATGGGGTTGCAAAGAGTCGGACTCGACTGTGCGACTGAACAACAACAAACAAAAAGTGCCAGTTTTTCTTTGAGTCTTATACCCAAGCCCAAGAATGCACATTGGGCAATGCAACAAATTTAGTATTGCCACCAGCATTAACTATTTAGTCTTAACTATATTTAAGATTTAAGTTTAGAAGTTCTGATACCACATCTCACACTCATGCTGTGTTCCTTCAGTAAACTTTGGACATGATGTATATGGTTGGGTAAGCAAGACAAAATAGGTTTACTAAAAAAAAATTTTTTTGCTCTTTTTCCTACTAGTATTTGTATGTTTCAGTGATATTGAGCTTTTAAGTTTGCCTTTCCTGCTGCAAGTTCTATTACTGCAGCTGTACAACCAACTGACAAAAAAGTTGTCCAAAACTGCAGAAGTTAGGAAGACGGATGAATTTCGCTCTTTAACTTTAATGGAGAAACAATGGTTATTAAAGTGTCCAAAAGTCTGTATAAAGCACATTAAAGCTGGATATAAATCAATAAATATTATTTTATGATTTATTTCATGGAGACCTACAGCTGAACTAACACAATGTAGATCCTGGGTTTATATAACTTGTACTTAAATTCTGAAATTGGAAATATGAAACTGCATATAATTTAACTTGCATCCATAAGGCCTCATTCCATTCAGGAACACCCTGGACAGATACATACCCAAGAAGCCAGCTCAGACTAACATGCAGTTCTGCTTCCTTATTAGCTAAAGCAGAGTGAGTACTGAGGTGTCTGTAATGGACTTAGCCCCAAGAGAAATTCCTTTTTTCAGGGTTAGAGGAACATATATTCTTCTAATTCTTTGTTGGAATTTCTCTAAAACAAAAAGAAAATCTTTTAAAATTAAGGGGGGGGGGGAATGAATTGGAAGACTAGCAGCAGAATGTCATGGGTAAGGCCAGGAATGCAGGGGAATAGTTGCTAGTCTTGACAAAAAGGATCATGGAGGATGTTTCTGTGGCCAGAAACAGAGCTGGCCCAATCTTTCAAATAAACATGCCACATAGTGAGTCTAGAGAGGCCCAGAACAGAATAGCCTTGGATAGGGGTAAGAAGCAAAAGAGTAAAAATAACATGGCCTTCTGTAGAATAAAAACAATCTAACTCCTATCAAGGTATAATATGTGCTAAAGCCCAAGTGCAAAGCATATATGAGAATGGCAAGAACATCCAAACTTCACAGAAATGTAGTTCAAAGATAGGGTGTATTGGTGAGGGTGTACTGGTTGAGGGCCAACAAATATTCGTAAGTATGAGAAACCCATAATCACTATCTTAATAGACTACATTATAACGGTAACAATAATTGACTCTTGTTATATATTTTAAGAAGATACTCAAATATAGATAACTTTGTATGGTGCTTGATGCTATAATTATTTAGCCAGGAATGTACATCCTTATTAAGTGGGACAGCTAGCTATTGCTGAAAGATGATTAAAAACCTATAAATATAAGAAACTGAATTGATTAAGAGCTTCTTCTTAAAGGGGTTGTTTGCTTGTGACCTGTTTATCTTTGGGTCAGATAGTTTTATGGATTCAAATAACTGTTCTCCTTTAATTATCTATGTAGCAGTAATAGATGATATAATATTCTTTTGAGTTAGTCAGTATTAAAGGTACATACAAAAGCAGATTCTCTAGTAGTAGTAGCTGTGTACTTATACACATAATGTACCAAACGTTGTTGAGATGTACCTCTTGCGAGGTATTAAGTGATCAGATATGTTTATTGCATGTGGCCAACAGAAATATTCGTAAGTATGAGAAACCCATAATCACTATCTTAATAGACTACATTATAACGGTAACAATAATTGACTCTTGTTATATATTTTAAGAAGATACTCAAATATAGATAACTTTGTATGGTGCTTGATGCTATAATTATTTAGCCAAGAATGTACATACTTATTAAGTGGGACAGCTAGCTATTGCTGAAAGATGATTTTAAAAACCTATAAATATAAGAAACTGAATTGATTAAGAGCTTCTTCTTAAAGGGGTTGTTTGCTTGTGACCTGTTTATCTTTGGGTCAGATAGTTTTATGGATTCAAATAACTGTTCTCCTTTAATTATCTATGTAGCAGTAATAGATGATATAATATTCTTTTGAGTTAAGTCAGTATTAAAGGTACATACAAAAGCAGATTCTCTAGTAGTATTACCTGTGTACTTATACACATAATGTACAAAACGTTGTTGAGATGTACCTCTTGCGAGGTATTAAGTGATCAGATATGTTTATTGCATGTGGCCAACAGCCATTACAACGTTGAAATAAACAAAAAAATAAAATAACTTTCAGGCACTGCTTTTGCATGTATTGTCTTGGCAGCCAGATATGTAATGTACATCTGCAAGAAGGAATATTATTTTCTTCTCCACTGTGCATGCAGTCAAATTGGCTATGGTGGTCATCAAAAATTTATATCTGGGTTTCCAGTACAGAGGATAGTACAATATGTAGTGAGGAAGATACTCAACCTCTAACATATCAGTCACAAATGTGCTGAGCAACTTTTCGGCATGAATAACATTTAACACGGCAGATCGTCACATGGTTTGAAAGTGCATGGTGGTAAAGGCTGATATTTAGGGTGTAGAATGTGATGTTAGACAAGTAATGTGCTCTCTCGTGATCCACTTTGACGCATTTGTACCAGAGAGAATTTGTAGCCTATTATTGTATGCCTCTCCATCAAAGCATCACATACCCATTCATGGAGTTTGGAGCCAACTTAGGGAATCTCCTGGGAGTCAACTAGAAAATAATATCAGTTAAGAATACTGTTATATCTAGTGACCAATGCTCCCTCTTAAGCTGTGGAGTCTTGAGAGCAAAAATTCCACTTTGTGAGCTACTGGCAATAAAGTTGTGAGCAAGCAATTTGGCTACTGCATAAATTAGTTTGCTCTGGAGCCATCCTTCCTGAGCTAAGACAAAAACGTGAGCTGGAGGCTAAAAAACTATGAACTAGCTCACACTAACTCATCTTAGAGGAAACACTGCTAGTGACCCAGGTGCTATCATTATAGGTAAGGGTGAACTACTGCCTCGAGAGATGGGGAGGCTGGGGCTTTTGTCTGCTTACACCAAAAATTAATTAAAACAACATGGATGTGAACCCTTACTGAAGAAGGCCAAGTCTGGCCCACATCAAGGCAGCTGGAGTGATCCAATACAGGAAAGTTAACTAGATGCCTACAGTTTAATCACAGAATCATAGAGTTGGAAGGGGCCAGAGACCATCTAGTCCAACGCCCACTCAGTGCAGGATCAGCCTAAAGCACTCCTGACAAATTTCCCCCCAGCTGCTGCTTGAAGACTGCTAGTGAGTGTTACTTAAGAGTACACCCATATCGGAATTTGGCCTAAGCAGAGTCATCCAGAAAAATGAACATTATGGAAGTTCAACACATTTATATAGCTGCCGCCCATCCCAGTCTCTCTCTGCCATCTGGCACAGTATCATGCTGCTTTTCCACGGTGCAACATTATGGCAGCAACCACCGCAAAACAGAATCAGCATCCATATACTCAGTAATTAGCACCAAGGATGTTACATTTATCAAATCTCATTTTCATCAACTTCTTTTGTATGAACCCAAGAACACTATTGCAAAAAGTACTCATTATTAGCTACAGGTTTCATTTAATTGCAGTCACAGATGTTACACCATCTGTTTCTTATATATTTATAAAACACGACAGCAACCTGTAACCCTCCAGGTTTTTTTCCACATATTTAGTACAGCCTTCATGGTTTGAGAAATGACTGTCCCAGGATCCCTGGTGAATCTATTATCTTTGATTTCGTCCAATTTAAGGGGTAAGTAGAGAAGAGAACAGAACAGAGAAAGACCACAAGTAAAAGTCATCCCCATCCCCAAAGAAGACAGACAAACCAGCACTCTCTCTCTCACATACACACAAAAAGTTTGCATTGAAACAATGGAGCAATGGTTTTCACTAATCATTTTATTTCAAGTAGTATACAAATCATGCAACTACAGCAATGTGAAATTGTCGTACAAATTTTAAGTGCTTGTCTTTTTTAAAAATAAAAAGACTACTTGTATACAACAGCACTAGTAAGGTCCTGTATTATTGCTTTAGTAATTGAGTTGCATGCAAACACCTGAGGCCTAACAGCCCCCAACAGTGAACATATTGAAATATGAAGTTCCTTATGATCTTTCAGGACTTTTATTCTGTTGTCTATGAAGAGATGCACCATTCAGGAGGGAGAAATATGTGCCAGTCAAAATAAAATGACAACATAAGTAATGGCATGTATCCAACTATCCATGGACTTCGCAGAGCAGGACATTCCCACTTCCTCCTCTGTTGCTACAGTTCCTGTGATCAGCGCACTCTCAGAACAGAACAGGAGGCAAAATGGGGGTCTACAGTGATCAGATGGAATGAGTGAAAATCATTGCCCTCACTTCTGCAAACAGAAATACCATTCCAGTGAAGGAACTGGATGGTTCAATACATACAAACACAGTCACAATAGTGAAGTGGTCCAAATGCAAAAAAAGATGCTTTTAAAACTCATCTGCTTTGTTACTAGAATTCGTTTTTGTCATATGGATCTATTGGATCTATTCTACTGTTTCTTGCACCAGGTGTTTTTGTCATATGGATCTATTCTACTGTTTCTTGCACCAGGGGATCCGATCACCTTTTTTAAAAAAAGGTAATGGACTCACCACATGAAACTGCACTTAAAACTGATGGGCACACTTTGCAAAGGACCACTGAGGTCTTTTTTTTTTAACTTAACTGTTTGCTACCTTTAATTAAGAATAGGAATGAGACCATTCTTTCAGCACTATCTCCATCAGGGTTCATTTCATCTGTATTTCAGGGTTTTTGTTACAATAATCTTCTGCAAAATTTTGTGGAACTGAGATGCAAAATCTAAGGCTTAGAAAGAATGCCCACATGTCCTTAAATGTATGTGGAGAACATGGACCGTGATGTATGTGTGTGGGGGGAGTAAGTTACATGGGTGAATTCTTCTGTTATTCAAAAATCAGGGTTCCTAGGAAAATTCCCTCTTCAAAACTAGTCCTTTGTGAGTCAACCATATTAAATGAAATTATGTCATATCACCTTTCTCTGCATAACTGCAGGCTCAAGGAATGTGTTTCCTTGTTTCCTGGCACACAGAAGTTTTTTGTGTATGTTGCATAGTACCTCGGTCTCCAACAACGGACACTTACATTTTCAGGTGTATTTGTCCATGTTGCAACCACACTATTAACTCTGCTACCACTCTGAAGAATAAATCATATGGCTATTTTTAAAATGTCTGTCAATTTTAGTAAAATGGCCGTACTTCTCAACATGAAGGATACATCTTTTCACCATTTTTTTCTCCTCTCAAACTGCTTAAGAAGCTCCTGTGCCACAACTTTGGGGATGAAAACTCTAAACCAGAGCCAGATAATGGAATGGTATAATTGACCATTTTGGTACAACTGGCACTACAGATGGGAGGTAGCAGTGTTCTTTCAGAAGTCAGTATCATTTTCTGGGAATTCAAAGTACCCTTACCCTTTTCTCTGGTGTGTTAAGCCTCTTAACAGCATGTGGGCATAGACAGCCTAAAAAAAATCCATTTACCAAAAGTGTCATTTTGAGATCTTATAAACTTTATAACTGCAGTGTCCTTCAGACTAGAATTTAAGTCATTCAGAAGGATCTAGAAGTTAAGTGCTTGGAGCAAAGCCTGTCCCAAATCAGTCTATTCCCCCCCCCCAAATATAGATCTGCTATGTCAGTTCTTATTATTGTTATTTCCACACATTTTTATAAACAAGCAGATATCATCAAGCCTGCTAAACCCAAGAGCCATGTTTTGAAGGCATATCATGCTACCCTTCATTCTACCCATTTATATTTTTCATGCAAGTTGACAAATTATTAAATATGCTGAAATTATTCTGACTGCTGCAGCATTACACATTTATATTATATGATTTGTCTGTTTACATTAAACATTTTATAAAATTCTGAATGAGCACACACATTTAAACAGTACTCTTATTATGTTAAATAGCCACAGAAGTTTAGTATCTTTTTATTGCTCCCTTTTATTATTATTCTCCTTTCAAAAGCCACAAGATAAAATCTTATTCATCTGCTTGATACTGTTGGGGAAACAAGGATTTCATTAAAAAGGGTATCAAATGCTGTAAGTATTATACGTGAGGATCTATTTTGAAATACAGGACACTATGCAGAAGTTTAAGCTACATCCTAACCACTGGCAGGAAGGATCAGAATCAAGTAAGACAGAATTAAGTCACATAGTGCTATGCTTCCAGAATGATACCTACTTCTTGTAGCACCCTTTTAAAAAAACAGTCAGGCACCAGTAAACTTTATAATAAGAACTTACTTTACAATCAAGCATAAAAGTTTATTGGAAAGGCACAGATGAAAAAGGTATCTTCGAAGAGCATCAGATAATGTAAAAAAGAAAATGTTTCAGTATACAAAAGCTATTTACACCCTTAAGATCTAGTTCAGTATATAAACATAGGAAAAAGAGCTCAATTAGTCTGCATAATAAACCTGGTCCTGAACACTAGCTATACTAATACGTGAAAACATCAGAATAACTTAAAAGATATTTGCAACTAGGTTCTTAATTAATCTTTTCAAAGCTATACAGATAAAGTATATGTAAACTAGAAGAATAAGTAAGCATTACCAGACTTTGTACTTCACTAAAAGTAGACTGCATTATATACACAAATGTTGTAATGCTTGTGTCATTTCAGCATCTACAGTTGATATACTGCATTTATGAAATGGGAAGGGAACGTCAATATGGCTTTAAGTTACAAACAAGTTCCTAGTAATGCATCAGGTTATAGAGGACAGATACAACCCAAGATCAAATTGGGAATTCACTTAATAACCTTCCAGACTCTCTCCCACTCCTACATATGGTAATAAAAATAATGTAACACCACAAACAGTAGTAATTTTAAATATTTTGTTGGAAAGAGACATTGAAGATACCAGTGTTGTAACATTTTATGAAGAAAGCCAAGGGACAAAATACCCTTCTTCCACTTGTACAACAGTTACACATATAAAATTAGCATTAAATACTACACATACACACAATCATCTTTTTAAATATAAATCAAAATGTAACTTCAGACCCCATGTACACACTTGGGTGATGAGTGGGCAAACTTATAGAGATATTAGGGCACCTAACGCAATTTCAAAAAGACAGAATTACTTATATGATGTAAAACATTAATTCAGTTTAGACCTGCCTTTTCTTCTTAGCAGAGGAACAATTAAATATACCTATTTTGTGCAGATATGTACATCTGCTATTTATCTGGGCAGGAAAGAAAGAAATAGGTTGATGCTTGTAGGACCAGCATGACAATATCAACCTAGCAGATGATCTGCATGAGCATAAGAAATTAGCATCTCTCTATAGAATAATTGTGTTTTGGGGTGGAACTTTGCAACTCTCCCACTGGCTGTGCAATGCCCTCCCTCAGCCATTGGCCTGTCAGCCGCCACTCAAGAGTACTCGCGTGCCATTGGCAGAGTGCTGGGTCTCCTCCTCTTCCCCACCAACTCCCCCTTCAGCCACTGTGCCCTGTCAGAATTACTGGCAAATGGCTTTCTGTCTTGATGAAGACGCTTCTCCTGCTTGCCTCTTGTGTGGGACTAACTTTTCCCAGTGGCTGCTGGTAGGTGTAACGAAATGGCAGTTACCTGTGTTTGTAAGATGGCTGCCATACGTAGTTGGTTGTTTAAAATGTTCCCCCATAAGGTTTCATTGAGCTGTAGTTCCAGAGCTGTAGCCTGCACGGGTATCACTCACTGGGTTGAATGGGGCTTCCTCATCTGCTGGCCTACAGTTCCCAGCTACCCCAAGGCCAAAAAGTGCGGGAAAAGAGGGACAGTCCCAAGTGGCAGGGCAGCATCAATATAGACTCCAGCCCATCCAGGGAGGAGGCAGTTTTCATCCTTAGGAAATGCTCCTGCTGCCTGTGCTGACGAGGCTGTCC